>NW_026616232.1:0-28087 GCF_000801105.2 Raphanus sativus | reverse complement strand
AAAAACAACGAGGCCACGATTTTCTGGTCTCTAAATCCTAAAAAAAGCCCTTCACAGAGGGTTGTTGAAGAGTAACCACCAAAGGACTTGTAACATTTCGTTTCCCATCCGACCAAACTATATGACCAGTCTCACATTTGTAGCTCCTGGTGACAGTTTCACCTCCGCAGTCTTAACTCTAACAACAAAACTCAGTTTCTGACCAACACGTCTGAACGATAGCTTCTCCGGCGCAACCGTCACGTTCGACCCTCTCGGTGGCCTAATCTTAACCTCATAAACCGAGTCAGAATCACCTACATTAGTAACTGTCCTGATGAAATGTGTCGACATTTTACTCTCACCATACTGCTGAAACACGAACTGAAAACGACGGATAATTCAAATTCCCAACATGTCCCGCGCGTCTAGCACCCATCGCAGTCAGCTTTCCGTCGGGTTATTGTCACAATATTGGATCCCGTGTAGTTGGAGTTACACAAGAAGTTGATGTAATCATAAGATGTGATATCGTAGACTAGTCCCGGATCCATAGCTTTGGTCGGGTGAACATGACCCGACCCGTAATCCATAACCGAAGATGTATTCCCGGTTGACTCATCCAGCATTGGCTCATCTCGGTTATCTACAGTGTAAGCCGTAGTCATCAAATGCTGACCTTATCGCTGCCGGACTCCAATCAGGATGAGCCGCCTTGAGCAAAGCTGCGAGACCAGACACGTGCGGGCACGCCATCGAAGTGCCTGATAAAATGTTAAACTCCGTTCTCCGGTTATCGGAAGGCACACCGGATGGACCAATCCGGTCAGGCCAAGCTGCCAAAATGTTCAAAACCGGGTGCGATAACATCCGGTTTAAGAATCTCCGGCGACTCCGGATTAGGCCCACGAGCGGAGAAAGACGCAACTACCGGTGCGGGTCGGATCCCAAGCCGGGTCCCTTTGAAAACAATCGTAGCCGTTGGTTGTTTCGACGAACGCGTTGACTCAGATATGTACCTCCTAATCTCATCGCCTCCAGAAGCACCAACCGAAGTCGCAGGTAACACGTGGCAGTCAGCTACTAGACCTTCTCCGTCGAAGACGCCGTCGCTATAATCAATCCCCGAGCCACCGTTCTTCCTCACGATCTCTCCTTTGGCTGCTCTAGAGTTGATACCTCTGTCGCAGAGAACGATCTTGCCTCTCACCAAATCGGATCCAACGATCCCTCTATACACAGAGACGAAGAGTAACCGTCACCTCCGAGTAAACTACCACCGTACACAAGCGGGTACATCCGACCCGGATCAAGATCCGGTCCACCGTAAACGCTGACGCCGGGAATCGTTTTACCGTTACCGAGCTTCACGTTCGCCGGGAAGTCACGGTCGATGGTTCCGGCGCCGACCGTCGTCATCCACGGCGCGACGTTCGTCACCGTCAAACCGCCGGGACCGCCGTTTCCGGCGGAGGCGGAGACGAATATCCCTCTGTCGATCGCTCCGAAGGCTCCGATGGCGATGGCGTCGAGGTGGTAGGGAACCACGACGCCTCCGACGGAGAGAGAGACGACGTCGACACCGTCGGCGACCGCCGTGTCGAAACGCCGCCAAGATGTCGGAGTCGTAGCAGCCGGAGCTCCAGCAGACTTTGTAGGCGGCGAGCCTGGCTTTCGGAGCCATCCCGGAGGCGACGCCGCGAGCGTAGCCGAGAACTGACGCCGGAAAAACGTAACGGCCGGCGGAGATGGAGGCGGTGTGGGTCCCGTGGCCGTCGAGTCGCGGGGAGAGCGAGACTCTGTTGTCTCGTTCATTCTCCGTTGGTCGCTTCGTACCCGCCGGAGAAGAATCTCGCTCCGACGAGTTTGCGGTTACACGCCGTCGCCGGGAAGTCTTGGGAGGGTACGCATTGGCCTTTCCATTTGGCGGGAACGGGACCGAGACCGCGGTCGTCGAAGCTGGGTCTCTCCGGCCAGATACCGGTGTCGATAACTCCGATGACGAGATCCGACCCGAAGTCGGACTCTTCGAGTAGACCCGCTTTGTCGGTGGACCTGAGGCCGAGGAACTCGGGGGAGCGAGTGGTGTGCAGTTGACGGACTTGCTCGGGGATAACGGAGATGACGTGGGGATGGTTTAAGAGTTGAGCAGCTTCTTGAGATGTGAGTCTTGCGGAGAAGCCGTGAAAAACGGTGTCGTATGTGTGGATGATGGAGGAAGGAGTGGAAGTGAGTGAGGAGGTGTACCAGTGTCGGTGAGTGGGGAAGATTGAGGGTTTAGCTTCGTGGTCGACGTGGACTATGTAAGTCAAAGAGTTCATGTCGTTGGAAGAGGAAGAGGAAGAAGAAGAGAGAGTCAAGAGGGAGAGGAAGAAGAAAAAGAAGAAAGCCATTGACAGAGAAAATTAATTTTCTTTCTCTAAATGTTGATATGGGTTAGTGAGTGGAGGAGGAGGAAGAAGAAGAAGGTAAGAGGGTACCACATTGCTATTAGATGTTTGGGAGGAAGCGGAGAAAGAGAGGTGAAGACTTTTGTGGAGTGTGTACAGAGCAAAGCAGAAGAAGTTGTGTGTGTCGACACTGGCTAGTGTCTGTGAGCTGGAGGCAATGTCTTTTTGCTTTCTTTATTACGACAATTACCTCTATGCTTTTGAAGAATTAAAGATCGAATTTCGCATAGCTATCGTCCAATAAAAATAAATGAATGTAACATAAAATCTAGTTATGTTTTCAGGTGACAGATTCGTATGTTTTCGTTCACGGGATTTTGAATGTAATATCTGTCGATTGTTATTATTATCTTCGAGTTCAATGATATTTTGATTTCATCTTCATAACTAAAGTTTAAATGATTCCAACAACGGACTTCAATGCCTATAAAGCTAGGGATTGTTCATGTCATCTGAACCGGTAGATGTCATGCGGGTCCCATCTTGTTCGACACGTGTTCAAATCGCTCGTGTAGAATCTTTAGGACAGCTTAACTTTAACTAATCAAAACAAGGATAAGGCATTGTGATTTTTTTTTTGTCAAATGTTGACTAGAAAATTGGATTTTTTTTTTTGAACTTTGGCTGAGAAAATTGGATTTGATAGATGTAAAATGTACCGAAACAGTAATCTTGCTTTGGTTTAAAAGGAAATATATATTTTATCAACACTTAACAGATGGAGATAGTTTGCAAGTTGCAACACCATATTTTGAAACTTGGAAGCATGACAAATACGAGTTGCGATGTTTCCATAGAAACTCACCTGAGTAGGTTGATGCTTTTATTGTATTATTAAGGACAGAGCCTTTGTAAAATTCAATGTATACAGTATATTCTAACGCATTTTAGTAACACACAGAAGCCAAAAGTCGTGTGTTCACGTGTTTTTGTTCGTTTCTTCTATTTTCTCTTATCTTTTTACCTTCAAGATACCATCTAAAATAATACTTGAGCCTATAAAGCAAACGAATATAGGTACCCGTTCAACTGTATTGGTGGGGTGATACGGACTTTAAAGTAGGTCCAGTGTATTATTTGTTTTATGGAATTATTCAAGCGAATATCCAAGTTTCCGTCGAAATTATTATTCGTTTCAAATAGTGACTTTGTAAAAAGAAAATTAGACTTTACTTTGATTCAAGTCAGATGCAATTATTGACAATGGTGGAAGTCCAGTAATGGGTGAAAGCTCTCTAAAGCGTGTCACACTGGATCTCTTTCTTTTTACACTTTGGCTTTTACTTTTTGAATAAAAGTCGAAAACCTTCAACCTTCTGAATGAAATCTTTATTATTGTTATTTTATTTCACATATATATGGCAAAATATTCAATTAAGTTTTACATTTGTAAATTCATGTAATGGGCTGAACGGGCTTAATCCTATATCCAAAAATGTCAACTTTGGGCTTCGCTTTCTCATGCCTGATAATATACGGTTTATGCAAACCTTGGTAGCTGCACATGCCTTAAACATGCAACATAAGACTTAGGATGGACTCCCAAACTCCTAGTCATTTCATTAATGCTCAACATCTCATAAAGTCAAGTAGTGAGAAAAGAGAGTACATGCATAAAAAACAAGAACAAGAAACTGCATATGCTAAATAAAAACCAAGCTCAAAGACAAATTAACATGCAAGTAGTACACCCTCAGAAATAAGCAGACCCAGGTAAGCCGTAACTTAAAAGACGACTACGAATATGGCATGCGTGAGTTAAACTCCAAGCTGCTCCACAACGATAGCAAAAATGAAATCGACACCTGGTTAGAAACCATAACCAATTAACATGATAATATTAGCTTTTTAATCAAACTATAGATTTATACTATGATTATAAAAATACTAACCTGCAACGCATATGTATACAACCATCGATTTTCTCAACGTAGAATTTGCAACTAGGACACCTCCTCCACTGCTTATTTTTAGCCATCTGAATCAACATAGCATCTTCTTCATCGCTATTCTTCTTCTTCTTCCTCGCGTTCCCACTTCTCTGAAACTCCTCACACCAAATCCCTGCATGCCACGTAGCCTTACACTGAGCGCAGAACAGTCTGTGACAAGACGGACACTCCGTCTCCCTCACTTCATCACCTTGTTCATCATCGTCCACCACCATCATCGCCGAGCAGTCTTCGAATGGACAGTACACTTTCTCCGACGACAGAATCAACGACTCGCACAAGGATTTGTCCCAGCGCTCGAACACGTCCCCTGGGATTATATCTCGACATGTGTAAGGCTCTAGAAGTCTCGCGCAGTCCACGTCAGGGCACTTGATCATGGCTATGTTCTCTTCTATCATGGTCGTCACGTAACGTGCGGTGCACTCGGTGCAGTAGTGATGAGTGCAACCAGTGGTTCCTCGGAAGATGTCGGTGGGAGACTTTTCATCCATGCAGATCATACATAACGTTTTAGATGGTTCGGCGGGTTTGTTATCGGGTTTTATCTTCGGTTCTTCTTGATTAATACGAGTGGCGATGTGGCTATGGAGTTGGTGATAATGGTTAGCCTCGGAGGTTGATGAGACCGAGGAAGAAGACAGAGCTTCTTGGAGATGGAGATCCCAAGCATAGGGTTGGTAGACTTCGTCGACGTAATTGTACAACGCAGGGTTATAGTGATAATCTTCCATCCTTGTGCGTGATGATGATGATGATGATGACGAAGAGAAGCATGTTCCCATATCTTACTCTTCAGTTTTTTTCTTTTTTTTTTTCTTTTTTTTTTGCTTTGTGTTGAGTTTGATTTAGGTGTGCATTCATGTTAAATTATGGCATATATTGGAAGATAGATTGTTGCATTGAATTAGCTGAATGAAACTTTTCCTCTTTCTTAAAAATGACTTTCTTATTTACGAACAAATATATAGATAATAATAGTATATATTGACATTATTGCATATATATGTCAACATTACTTTTTTATACATATATACCATTTTCTTGTTGATGAGAATACAGTATATGTTAATTCTACAAATTATAAATCAGAGAACATCTTTAGCCATTTCAAAACGGCTTTGCTCATTGTGTTGGCAGGTAATTTTAGGCAAAAGCATGGTTCACTTTCATCTATTGCCAGAGTTCCCTATCAAAGCGCAAGCTGTGTCTTGTTTCTTCACTAAAACTAGATATTTTGGATTGAGTTTCTAAAAAAATTAAAATTTCACAATTATATACTAATGTTAATGTGTGTATATATATATATATATATATAATTTTTCTAAGAACCTCAATTATGGATGCTCTGACTAATCATACTCCGATGCGCTTTATACTAATTTACGGAAATTTTGTCGGCACCTTGATGTCTTTAGCATATTGCCATAACTACCCAAATTCTTTTTTTAATTGCCTCGAAATATTATAATTGCCTCCAACTTTCAACTCTTAAACATGTCAATGAAGAAAAGAGAGCTTACACTCAATTTACCGAACCTTTGATCTTACAAGTAACATAAATCAGTTGTACTTTCATTAGCATCATTGATACTAAAAACACGTGGAACTTATAAGAAAAAACTCAGCAATTAGTTATCATAACTATTTAATCAAATTTTCTTTTACCTTTATTACAGTTTACGATTAATAAGCCTATGAGTTAAAACAAGTCCGATGATGAAAGAGTGATCAATTTGTGACTGCACCACCATCGTCAAAACATCGTTTCCAAACTCCAAACCTTTCCTCGATTGTTTTCTCTTCACTTCTGCCACAACTCTTCCACAAATGTCCTCGATTTCTAAACTCGAACCTCGAGCTACCATCTTATAATGATATTGTTCATTCTTTCTACACGATCCCGTTAGGACTCTATAAGAAGAATATGAATCTTTACTCGGAACCTGAAAAATATTACTTTTCACTCGAAAATATTCTGAGTTTGTTGTTGAATCAGATGTCCCCGATGGTGATCTATATCCTTCCCAAGTCTTGAATAATCCAAATTTCTACAGAAACACAAAATAATTAGTTTCAAAGTTAATAAATGTGTTAAAAATAATAAAAAATAACTTGCATGAAAAAATAAAACTGGGACGTGTATATATCTACCTGGCTACGTAAGGTAAACAAGAGATGGCCATGTAAATCCATGAGGTAAACTTCACGGCAGCTCTTAGAGTTATAATTATCGACACGATAAATTATATCTCCGTTAGAATCAAAGACGGTGCAGCCATTTGTATTGAACACTAACGACTTCATCCAAATCGTGAAACTCTCTTTCTCCGTCGTCAAGTACGGCGAACTTGTTTCTTCTCTGGCGGCGCCGGAGGTTGTACGGTCGGGATGAATCCTCACCATAGTTTCCGCTGGACAGATACGATTCTGCCAAGCTTTTGTTTCGTAAGGTCGTCGATATATATGCATGTAATATATATATCGAGACAATGATAAGATTCTTTTTGTGATTTGTTTTGGTCGACATTAATGGACCGAAACTTGGGTTTATATACTACTACTGATTTGTGGAAATTACTGATCACCTTGTTCGTTTGTGATAAATCTAAGTTTTTTAATCAAAAATAAACTTAATAATTTTCTGCTAGTGTATAGTTATTCAATGTTCAAATAAAGTTGGTCCCATCGTTATGTTTGATTTTTTTTTGTTTTGAAAAAGTGCTTTTCTATGTTTGAATCTTCAAAACAAAATTACATCTATTAATCAATTATGCATGTTCTCTCGAGTTAGTTATATAGTTTACTGTTGTCTATATTGATATGTGAAGTACTACAGTATCTCTATAATATTATTTGAGAAGTCAGTTTCTTACGTGTCGTGCTCACGATAACTTTTACGGTGGTTTGTTACACTGATACCCTTAATGAATTGAGGTAATTTTATAGTTGCTATTATTAATATTTTTCCTTTTTTATTAATATTTTTTTTGTAATAATTATTATCAAAAAGGAAATTTCTTATAACCAAATTGTTATCAAAAAGTAAATTTACATAAAAATTAATATCTTTAACATGAAATATACAAAAATATATATATTTGAAACCCACGTACGATAAGTTGCATATTTACATAATTATTAATCTACTTTAATAAAGTATGTGCTTACATCTTTTTAAGTAAAAAGGAAAATACATTAGTTAGAAGATTTGTAAAAATAAAAATTATTTCCAATTTTTGAATGCACATTAACTTTATGAAGATTTCAATTTGAGATGTGTTGTGTGCAATTTTCACTTCTATTATTTTTCACTATGACAAGAGTCAAGATCATTCATTAGGTACATATTTTGTTTCTACCAAGACTTATTTTTATACCATGATCAATCATTAGGAAAAATACAGAATGAAATAAAAGGTTGGTCCGAAAATCTTTGTTACTGATGAAGAAAACAATCATCAAAAGGCAAAAAAAAAATTGTTGTTTATAAAATGTTTTCCAAAAAATATTAAGCAGGTTAAATTGATTTTTTTCTCTTTCAACTAAAGAAACAATTAAGTGTTTAGACTAACAACGTAGATTAAAAAACATAATTTCTTCTCGGTAATTTTGTTTTTACTTTACTGTCATTTTATGTTATGTAACTTTCACTCGTAATGAACTTAAGTGAGAAACTTTTTCTCAGTTTTTAATAAACAACATAAAATATGATGAAGTTAAGATTTAAATAAGTTTAATGAAGTTAAGATATTTCTAAAATAATAAAGTATGACATTACAATCATAACTAACAACATTAACTAAAATTAATTAACTATACCAAATTTAAAAAATAACAAAATTTTAGAAATAACTATCATAACCCTATTAAAAATTTTGCAAAACTAAAACATTGCAACTAAATGACTCATAAATTAAAAATATAATTAAAACAATATAAAAATATCCAAAAGTAAAAACTAAAACTAATAAATATTATCCGGATTATTATACTTTAGTTTTTCTCCGTAAATATTTTTGCCCGCACAAGGGTGCGGGTGAATCAGCTAGTATATATATACATATCGTTATTGAGGCCTTCTTCCACATGTTTAACGTGAAAATCTAACGACAGCATATCTTTGGAGAAAAGGAACATCCACATTGCTCAAAATCTTTAAGTGAGTATTTTAGATAAAATACTACAACAAGATTATTTAATTAAATTAATGCTTAAAAAAAATCTAAACCATTTATTCACAAAGACACATTTCATGTACAAATCATATTGATTTTTTCTATTTTAAGTATTTAGAACACTTTCATTGAAATGTTCCCACAAAAAAAAATATTGCCTTTAAATAAAACAGAATAATAAATAAGAAATAAATAATGGGATGAAGTTTCAAACGAGAACTTATTTTAGAAAACTCTCTAGAATTTCATAAAACACTTGTCACATTTTAGTTGACACATTTTTATCCAGGATTAAAAAATAATTAATTTTATTTTGATTTAAATTAAATTATTTTATTAGCTTTATTTTAAAGTTTTAATGGATAAACATGCACTCAGATATAATGCAGTTATCTAGTTTTCGATATACTCACTAAAATACTACATATATGATTTAACTAGAGAGAGATGAGCAGTGACAGAGCCATAATGTTTTTGGACCATGGTCAATTTAATTTATAACAAAATATTAGTTACATATAATTTTTTTAAAAACTTATTATAATAACTCATTTAAACAATATAATTTTGAACATATTATATAATTCAACCATATAAGTGTGCAAATACTAACTTACGAAGTAGTTAATTAGTATTCTTAATCATTAAAAATTAAAGTAGTGTCTGATATGATATTTTCGGATTAAATTTGTGATTAAAAATAAAAATGTTTTGAAGATTGAGTGTAAAATAGCTTTTAGTTAAACTGGTTGAACATAAGTTAAATACACATGAAAAGTTAAGATAAATGGATAAAAATAATTATTGCATACTGTTTAGTTAGATAATGGGTTTTGACCAAATTAAAATCCGTATGGATTTTAAATAATCATGGTTTCAAATCACGTTTGAAAAAATATTAGGGGGTCATAATACTAATTTTTGCAACACTTTACCAGATTATTTTCCTAAAATATAAGTAAATAAAAAAAATCCACAAAAGTCTTAGGGGCCAACTGACCCCCCTCTCACACAGCTGCCTCCGCCCCTGGAGATGAGGCTCTAGGTAGCATGAGAAGTTGGGCAATCGATTTTGAGTTGTATACCCTCGTGTGCGCATGTCGCACTCACACCCAATCAGTCAATTGTACATCATATTAAAATTTGAAAGTCGTAGATAAAACAAATGTCAAGAAAAATCATAGTCACTTTTTCCTGGTGTACATATATATATATATATATGTATCGCACAATACCAGCTACCAGATATAATTATTCTTAATATATATATTTATACACATATATATGAATATACATCGTCACGATAGAATTATAAGATTGTTAAATGTATTGAATGCCTTTTCTCAAAAAAAAAAAGATTGTTAAATGTACGAACCATTTATACTATGACTAGAATATGTACAGTACGTATATAATTATAAAACTGTTGCAGTCGACGAAAAGTGCACAAGTGTCACAGGTTTAGCCGTTTAGGTCTTAATTAGCGGATAATCGTCAGACATATTACCCTTTTGTTTTTGTCTTATGTAGTATATTTTAGTGTCTTTCTTTAATCGTGAAAACTAGTTATAAAATTAGGTTTAGTTTGTCGTACTATTTTATACACTTTAGTTAAGTAATATCAAATTTCTGGCATGTTGAACCTTTATCGTGGCTCTTTTTATTTTATTTAAAGTTTTAAAATTTATCGTGGCTGACGGATTATCCAAAATGACACTAGCAAGTTGAAGAAATAAGTAAAGCCCTTTCTCAACAAAAGTTGAACAAATAACTGAAGAGCATTTTAAATATATAAACTTAAACGATCTAATTTGTTATACCAGGTAACAAGTTTTTAGTTCGAATTCGGATTTAAATGATTCTCATACGACTCTATGTATCTCGATTTGTTGTTTAAAACGCAATTACCCGTTTTAGAAAGTTTATAGTCCACGATTCATGGTTATGGTAACAGTATATCAGTAGTAAGAAAATATTCAAACGTTACTATAAAAAAAGACGGAAATATTTCTTCTCGTGAAAAAACACTCGTAAGAAAACACTAATATACTTCAACTTATAGTGTCACATTTTTTTGTTAATGTAGATTGCGATAGTCCAAGAGTTTTAATTAATTAAAATGACAGATCATATGACACTTTCTGACATTTAAGAAAACTTTGAACAATGAATTAAATACATAACCTTTCGCCCCTAAGTGTACATCATCGGTTACAAATCCAATTTAGATGACACAGTCCAATATATACAACCCGTTGAAGTGTGCTTTTTTAATTGTGCCCTTCTGTGTTAGGATAAGCACCAGCTCCATATATGTTACTGACAAAATGAGAGAATTGTTTAGAATTTTGTTGGATTAATTAAACCAATAGATGATCTAGTGTATGAAGCACTTTAATTGAAGTATTAGGTATCCCAATCTTATTTTTTCACGTACATGCATTTCTCCATTGGTGTGCAAATAATTAAAGTTACAAATCAGAATGGTAAATATATTGCTTTGTAAGCAACGAATGTAATAGCAAATTAGGCTAATAAGGAAAAAAAAGATAAAAGTTTGTACACATAGAAAGAGAAGGAAAAACAAATGCAGAAACTAAACAAGTGGTTCCACTATATGTTTTTAATATAAGAATATAGAATAGTACATATAGAAAATAGTACATATGTAGAATTTTTAAAACCTTGCTTTATGCCACTTATCCAACTCCAAATGGGATTATGCACTTGTCGTTTTCTTTGCTGTCATAAATAGACATGATTAAGTTATAAAACAGATACGTAAAAAACAATTTGGGCGTGTAGAGACCCATTGAGTCCATTGACTTCAAACACATCCATACGGCCCAACATCATAATCCAAGATATAGCATGAAAGAGGCAATGAATTTTGCACTATGAAAATGTGTAATTTATGAGACTCGTGATGTATTTCCAAACCACATCTATAATTTTTTTGATAAAGAGAATTTTTTAACTTCAATGTCTTTATAATAAAGTTCTTCAAGAAAATGTCGAACAATGTTATTTTCCCTTCTAAATATAGAAACAAAATGTTAATGAAAATGTTAGCATTATCCATTTAGTTTTATCATAATCCTGTAGCAACAAACTATGATGGTAGATTCATGTATGGACTCACAATCTAAGGTGGAAGATCATGGCAATATGGATTCAAAAGGAGAAGGTGAATTATGATGAGTTACCATTGACGATTGACGTTACTGAGGCTTTCTTATACTTATTTTATTTTGAAGGTTTCTTAGTCTAAAACTATAAAACTTTCAAGCTGAAGGATTAGCATTATTATGGCTCGCTGTAATCCTTTATGGGTTGGTGCTTTGTTGCTACTAATATGGGCGATTCAAGTTTCTTTAGTCCCGTAACATGTTAAACAAATCACTGAAACTATGTAAGTTCTACCTCCGATTGCAAATATCAGTAGAATTGACTTCAATAAATATATGAATTCTCTTTTTTTTTTGTAACTTTAAATATATGAATTCTCTTTATTCCTTTCATCGTAACTATGTGCATCCGGATCATCCTTGACTCTTATTATATTTTGATATATACTCTCTCTTTATTCCTTTCATCGTAGCTATGTGAATCCGGATCATCCTTGATTCTTATTATATTTTGATATATACTCTTGTAATGACTAGTCAATTTTTGGATATTTTTAATAGCTAATAGAAAATGAAGAAGAGAAGGGATTTTGTTTATTGTTGATAATGTTCTTTAAATTTCTTGTGAAGAAAGAAAGACACATAAGCGTATTTGGTTGGCTTCTTGAAACAAGTAAACACAACTCACGGAATTGTTGAATAAAAAAAAAAAGAAGCAAATGTCGTGTCATTTCTCCCATCCTAACATTAAAAATCTCAATACAGAGACAAATAAGAAAAATAAAAAGAGAGTGCACGGTCATAATAATCTAATGGTAATGTATGGCGGTGGATAAAATTATGAAAAATTGTATTAAAATGACAATATCGTTTTTTTAAATTACTACAATATTATAGTAAAAATTAGATCATACGGTTTTAGACTTCCATATCAAGGTCTTGAAATAATGACAAAACTATTGGTTTATAATTAAGATCAGATTTTAGATCAAATTTGTTATTTTAGCTTAGAAGATAATCTTTTAAAACTACAACGGAGTTTGCAATATTGACCAATCGATGACAATAAAATAAAAAATTTGGACAACACTACAATCACATCACAGCTGTGATTTTTTAAATGGTCTTTTATTATTTTATGGCATTTTTAAAACAAAAGAAACCACCTGTTTCCCACATAATAACAACTATAGTATTTCAGGTAGTTGAGGATTCGCAGCCTCGCGAGGAAGACAACCTCCTCTCGGGTAACCCCATTGATATGCAGTGTGAGGAACATCGTTGTGATGTATATGTTTAGTACACATGATCTCAATGCATTTCTTTCGCTCTGATCTCTCACATAAATTTGCTTTTTAAAATATATCTCCACACTAGGCTAAATTATATATTCAGGAACCCATATTCCTTTTATATTATTTCTCCTAATTGTCTATGTTATATTTGCTTTTTAAAATATAGAATAAAGTTATTTAATTACAATAACTAAAAAACTATCTGATAGTGATACCATACCATTTTGTACAAGAAAGAAAGGAAGTCGCAGTTTTTGTTTTGAAACCTGTTATCTTTTTTTTTTCTGGAATTAATATTTATTTATGGAATTCACATTTTAGCGGTTTTAGATATTGCCAACCAATATGTCTAAATTTAACAAAAATATAATTTTCAGAAAATTTTATAAATTTGAAGGTTTCCAAATTAGTTTTTAGTTCTCTATAAAAAAGTTTCCAAATATAATTTGATCTTTATCCTTTAGTTACTGAATTCAACTATTAGTTTTGTATTTAATTTAACTAAGCTTAAAATAAAATATTGATTTTATTTATGAGAGACAAATGCACCTTATAAACTTTAATGAATTTTTCAAAGATTCTCATTTAAGAAATTCAACTTATATTCTCTCTGTAATTATTTTTGTCATTAAAATATTTTCATGACAACTTCTCAATACTTGTGTCATGAAAATTATGTTGGGATTAGAGAATTATTGAGAAGTTTTCATGACAACTTCTCAATACTCTAATTTTCATGACAACTTCTCAATACTTGTGTCATTAAAATATTTTCATGACAACTTCTCAATACTTGTGTATTGAATCTGAAATTTGAAGTGATTTGATCTTTAATGAGTTTTGAGATGATTGCAGGAGAATTAGAGAATTTGATGTGATTTTTGTTAAAACACTCTAAAATCTCATCTAAAACAGTGGGATTTGAATTTTTATTTTTATAACTAAAGAACTCCCCTCAAACACTCTAGAAACATTTAGGGGGGTGTATTCAACCGAGAATTTTAGGTGATTTGTATTAAAATGTCAAATCCACTGTTATTCAAACATGAATTTTAAAAACTCATTTAAAATCCACTGTTATTGAACTTGACATTTCGTAAAGTACTCTGAAATCCACTGTTATTGGAAAAAATTTAAGTTGTGGAGTTTTAAAGTTTTGAGGTGATTTTAGGGTGTTTGGGTGGAGTTTCTTAGTTAAAAAAATTAAAACTCAAATCCCATGGTTTTAGGTGATATTCTAGAGTAGTTTAACAAAAATCACCTAAATCTCTGCAATTTATTAAAATCATCTAAAACTCCATTAAAAATCAAATCACATCAAATGTTAAATTGAATACACACCTCTTAAAGTACTCTAAAATCTCCAACTTAAATTTTGTTCAATAAAAATAGATTTCAGAGTGTTTTATAAAATGTCAAATTAAATAACACTGGATTTTAAAGTGTTTTTTAAAATCCACGTTTGAATAACAGTGGATTTGTCATTTTAATACAAATCACTTAAAACTATTAGTTGAATACATCCCCAGAAAGCATGTGATCTTGATTCTCATTTACTTTTTTTCCAAATATTCTCCATTGCCTTTTATGCTTTCTTGACGCTGATCCTCAATTTCCTTTTACAGGAAATTTCAGATTCATTGAGTAATTTTTCAGTATTAATAATTACAATTATGAGATTTTGAAAGTATTTTGGTCCATATACATTCAGATACTCTGCCCAAATCATACCTGAATAAAAAAAAAATCATAAATTAGGCAAAAAATTAATTGTGACAATAATGGTGGCGGGGGAGGGAGGGAGCTAAGATTAGGTACGTGAGGGTGTATGATTAAAACTGTAAGACGCGGATAATTGAATGTGATGACAATGTCGCTATCCCTTGCCTTGAAGATCAGTCAATAGCTCTCCAATCAAACAATAACACAAGACGACGACCATCTTCCTTCTTCTCGTGACTCCAAAAAGGTTTCTCTTTTAGGTAATCCCATGCGATCACTTCGTTTGGGTTTCTAGGTTAACCTCCAAAGTTTGCAAATTTCGGTTTCAATTCGCACATGATTTGATCCCTGATGATACTGAATTTGCTCGATTTTGATTTCGTGTAATAATCTGTAAAGATCTTTGCTTGTTTGTGAAAAAAAAGCGTTCCTTTGATCGCTTTCGTGATAATTGGATCCGGATCAAACCCGGTTATAGCGTTTAACGTTTTATCTCTTGGTTTTTGATTATTAGGGTTTTTTTCAATCTGTTGGAAAGCTTTTGGTTTGGATTCTAGGGCTTTCCATGACCGTCATAGCATGATGGTTGTTGGGAAGGTTTTAGATGGAAACAAGAGATAGTAATAATAAGACACTCTCTGAGATTGTGGGTCTGGTCAAATCCTGGATCCCCTGGCGATCAGAGCCAGCTACTGTGTCCAGGGATTTCTGGATGCCTGATCAGAGCTGTCGTGTTTGCTACGAGTGTGACTCTCAGTTTACTCTTATCAACCGTAGGCACCATTGCCGTCTCTGTGGGAGAGTTTTCTGCGGCAAGTGTACTGCCAACTCTGTACCTTTGCCTGCCAGTGACTTGAGAACTCCTCGTGAAGAGTGGGAGAGGATCCGTGTTTGTAACTATTGTTTCAGGCAGTGGGAGGAGCAAGGTGATGGTGGAACTCGTGTTTCGAATATCCCTGAGCTTAGTACCTCGCCTTCCGAGTCGAGTCTTCTTAGCTCGAAGACTAGTACCACTGCTAATAGTAGTAGCTTCGCTCTTGGCTCCATGCCGGGTTTAGTTGGTCCGTATCAAAGGGTTCAACGTGGTTCTGATGTCAGTTTGCACGGAGTATCGTCTATGGAGACAGGCACGACCAGAAAAGGCAAAGAAACTTCAAGGAGAAACAGCTTCATCGCCACTGATGTGGAAGATCCATCTCGCTTTGCTTTAAATAGGTACTATTTTTCTTCTGAGCTCTCTTTGATCTTATTAGACTCTGCAAACAAGATCCAGGGGAGGTCTTGTGGCCTTTGACCATACTGTTTGGGTAACTTGATTTTTTATTTTTCTTTATGCATCAGGAGTGATGATGAGTACGATGAGTATGGTGTATACCAGACTGATCTTGATACGAGCCATTCTCCTCAAGCTAATCAATATTATGGCCCAATGGAATATGAGGAGACGAGCATAGATGATGGCCCCTGTAAGCATCTTAGTGGCGAAACCTCTGACCAGAAAAGTTTAAGCGGCTCTCCACTCATTCACCATTGTCTTGAATCTTTGATTGGGGAAGAAGCAGAGCAGTTCCAGAAGAAAGATGAGCATGATGGTCGTGACGAAAGTGAAGCTCCTTCTCCGCCAGATATTTCGGATGACCAAGTGGCGGAACCGGTGGATTTCGAGAACAATGGACTTTTGTGGGTTCCACCGGACCCAGAAAACGAAGAAGATGAGAGAGAGAGTCCTTTGTATGATGAGGAAGATAATGAGGGAGATGCCTCAGGTGAGTGGGGATACTTACGACCTTCCGCTAGCTTTGGAAGTGGAGAGTATCGTAGCGAGGATCGAACAAGTGAAGAGCATAAGAAGGCTATGAAGAATGTGGTTGATGGGCACTTTAGGGCTTTGCTTGCACAATTGTTGCAAGCCGAGAACATCCCTGTGACCGACGAAGAGGGCAAAGAGAGCTGGTTAGAGATTATCACCTCTCTTTCTTGGGAGGCGGCTAACTTGTTGAAGCCTGATATGAGTAAAAGTGGAGGAATGGATCCTGGTGGCTATGTCAAAGTTAAGTGCTTAGCTTCCGGGTTCCGACATGATAGGTAACAGAAGCAACACAACTTAAATTTCAATGTACTGGTGTTGAGTTCATAGTGCTTCATTTTATTCACTATGTATCTTTCACTATGTTATCTGTGGATACCTATAAAGTTTAGTCCGTGTATCATATTACAGCATGGTAGTTAAAGGAGTTGTTTGCAAGAGAAACGTGGCTCATAGGAGAATGAGAGCGAAGATTGAGAACGCTCGACTATTGATTCTAGGTGGTGCGCTTGAGTATCAAAGAGTCTCAAACCAGTTATCGAGTTTTGATACTTTGTTGCAACAGGTGTTATATTTTGTTTCTTCTCGTTGGTGGTTAGATATGGAATTTGCGTATTTATGCCTAAACTCTTTTCTTCTTGTACTTATTTTGGATTTATCAGGAAAAGGATCATCTAAAGATGGCTGTTGCAAAGATTCACGCTGAACGTCCAAACATACTTCTAGTCGAAAAATCAGTTTCTCGATTTGCGCAAGAGTATCTTCTAGCCAAAGACATATCTCTTGTTCTAAACATTAAGAGACCACTTTTAGATCGCATTGCTCGCTGCACTGGTGCTCAGATAATTCCTTCAGTAGACCACCTCTCTTCTCAAAAGCTGGGTTACTGTGAGAATTTTCGTGTGGATAGGTTTCTTGAAGAACATGGTTCAGCTGGTCAAGCTGGAAAGAAAGTAGTGAAGACGTTGATGTATTTTGAGGGTTGTCCAAGGCCATTAGGCTTTACAGTAAGCACTCCCAGCCATTAAAATTAGAAGTATTAGAGCAGATTTCTTATATCTGATTGCTTGATAACATTACTTCTTGTTTTTTTTTTGTGTTCTTTCTTCTTCAGATTTTGCTGAGGGGTGCTAATGAAGAAGAGCTGAAAAAAGTGAAGCATGTGGTCCAGTATGGAGTTTTTGCAGCTTATCATTTGGCACTGGAGACATCGTTTCTTGCTGACGAAGGAGCCTCACCAGATCTCCCCTTGAACTCCCCAATTACGGTAGCTCTTCCAGATAAATCTATGAGCATTGAACGTTCGATATCTACTGTGCCAGGTTTCATGGTTTCCGCATATGAAAAATCTCCAACAATGCTAACTGGTTCCGAACCACAGCGAGCAAACAGTGTCCCAGCATCAGAGTTGCTTTCGACCACTGCTAATCTATCCATCCAGAAGGACATAAATCCTCTGATACCTAATGGTTCAGGTTGGCAGGCTGCCAGAGAAGTAAATCCGGGTTTCACATTTTCACGCTATAATGTTCCATTGAATTTGCCTGACCATGTGAAAGATGGAAGAAACGCAAATGTTTCTGAAAGATCTGCGCTGGCAGACACACCAGCAGACAAAAGCAACTCAACAATTGAGGCAGCAGACATGTTGGACAGTTCCCTACATTCATCAGGGCAAGGCGCTGTGCCACAGAGTTCTCAAAGTAGTACGAGCGTTGTAGTAGAAAACCAGGACAATGGTTCAGAGGTTACGACCATCCAACAACAAAACGGTGAGATTCCAAAGGAACCACAATCTCAAAAAGAGGAATTTCCTCCGGCACCCTCTGATCACCAGAGCATTCTGGTTTCCCTATCGTCCAGATCGGTGTGGAAAGGAACTGTGTGTGAGAGGTCTCATCTCTTCCGGATAAAATACTATGGTAGTTTCGATAAACCCTTGGGACGGTTCTTGAGAGATCATTTGTTCGATCAGGTAAGTTTTACAATTCGTGGACTTCTTTATTTCAGCTTACATAATGATATGGTAATCCAAATATATGCTTGAATCGCAGGGTTACAGGTGTCGTTCATGTGAGATGCCATCAGAAGCTCACGTCCACTGTTATACTCATCGACAAGGCAGCCTTACAATATCTGTTAAGAAGCTACAAGATTATCTCTTACCTGGTGAAAAGGAGGGGAAGATTTGGATGTGGCATAGATGCCTTAGATGCCCTCGACCTGACGGCTTTCCTCCAGCGACTCTACGAGTGGTGATGTCTGATGCTGCGTGGGGATTATCGTTTGGGAAGTTTCTGGAGCTCAGTTTCTCAAATCACGCAGCTGCCAGTAGAGTAGCATGTTGTGGCCATTCTCTCCATAGAGACTGTCTTCGCTTCTACGGGTACTTTTTTTCTTGCATTCATTCCCCTGGGGATGGAAGATGACTAAATTGTTGAAACATATCTGATTAAACATTTTGCATGTTCCCTTTGCTCTAACAAGTTGTGCCTATGCAGATTTGGGAACATGGTTGCTTGCTTCCGTTACGCTACTATAGATGTTAATTCTGTCTACCTTCCACCATCAGTGCTTAATTTCAACTATGATAATCAGGACTGGATACAGAGAGAGACAGATGAGGTTAGATACCTGTGTTCCTCAGTTTTGAAATCTAACACGTTTTAACTGACTTCGCTTCCTTTCTAATTAATCAGGTGGTAGAGAGAGCAGAGCTTCTGTTTTCTGAAGTATTAAATGCTATTAGTCAAATTGCAGCAAAAGGTTTTAGGCGTCGAATTGGCGAACTCGAAGAAGTGCTGCAAAGAGAGAAAGCAGAGTTCGAGGTGATAAATTATGTTTTACACATATTAAAGAGGTTATAGAACTCAGGGATGCAAAAGAAATTTGTTCTCTTATACCACCAATACACTACAGTTACTATTTTAAGACAAAAGGTTTCGTTTTATAACCTTCTTACATTTCTTTCAGGATAATTTGCAAAAGATGTTTCACAGAGAGGTGAAGGAAGGGGAACCTCGAGTGGATATTCTTGAGCTGTACAGGATGCGCAGGCAGCTGATTTTTCAGTCATATATGTGGGATCACCGCTTGATTAATGCATCAACTTTGTCTAAGATTGAGAGTAGTGATGACACAAAGAGAGAAGAAAATGAGAAAGCACCTTTGGCTAAGAGCCAGACCCTCCCCGAGATGAATGCTGGGACCAACTCTCTTCTTACTGGCTCAGAGGTTGATCAGAATCCTGATGTTGGTTCTACTGATGATGACACTAAGGTTCAGAAGGAAGCGGAAACAAATTTAGATTTGAATCCGGAAAAGGAAGATGGTGGAGAAGATTCTCCTAGCAAGACCTTACCTGATAGTTCTGATACTCTGGAAAATAAACTCGATGTTCGCAGGACACAGTCTGATGGCCAGATAGTTATGAAAAATCTATCAGCGACTCTTGATGCAGCATGGATAGGCGAACGTCAAACATCAGGGGAGATTCCAACCAATACTAAGATCGTGCTTCCTCCTTCCTCCATGTCAAATTCTTCAACTTTCTCTCCAATAGATCTCCCAGAACAGCAAAACGAATTCAAGGTGGCGTATCCAGTTTCACCTGCTTTACCTAGTAAAGATTATGAGAACTCAGATGATTCTGTAAGCTGGTTAGGTGTGCCATTCCTCAATTTCTACCGTTCCATCAACAAGAATTTTCTGCTTAGCTCTCAGAAGCTAGATACATTTGGCGAGCATAGCCCTGTCTATATTTCATCTTTTAGAGAGGCAGAGCTTCAAGGTGGACCAAGGCTACTTCTTCCCGTTGGCATCAATGATATTGTTGTTCCGGTGTATGATGATGAACCCACAAGTATGATCGCCTATGCCTTGACGTCAACTGAGTATCAACGCCAAATTTCTGTTGAAGGGGAGTCTCTAGTTTCGTATCCTTCTGAACTGAATATCCCTCGCCCAGTTGATGACACCATTTTTGACCCTAGCAGAAGCACTAGTTCAGTGGATGAGAGTATACTTTCAATGTCCTCATCTCGCAGTCTGGACCCTCTATCATATACAAAAGCTTTACATGCTCGAATCTCATACGGAGAAGATGGCACTCTTGGAAAAGTGAAGTACACAGTTACTTGTTACTATGCCAAACGGTTTGAGGCGTTGCGAGGTATATGTATCCCTTCGGAGCTCGAGTACATAAGGTCTCTTAGCCGGTGTAAGAAATGGGGAGCTCAAGGTGGAAAGAGCAATGTCTTCTTTGCTAAAACCCTGGACGATCGTTTCATCATCAAGCAAGTCACCAAGACAGAACTGGAATCATTCATCAAGTTCGCACCTGCTTACTTCAAATATTTATCCGAGTCTATCAGCACGAAAAGTCCAACTTGCCTGGCAAAAATCTTGGGAATCTATCAGGTACTTAACTTGAGAGAGAGATTTACTGGTCAGGTTTGATTCACTCGTGATGAGAGTGTGTATTTCTGTAAACAGGTAGCAACAAAGCAACTTAAGAGCGGGAAAGAAACAAAGATGGATGTTCTGATTATGGAGAATCTCCTCTTTGGAAGAACTGTGAAGCGGCTTTATGACCTCAAAGGATCATCCCGGGCGCGATACAACCCTGACGCTAGTGGGAGCAACAAAGTCTTGTTGGATCAAAACTTGATTGAAGCAATGCCAACCTCTCCCATCTTCGTTGGTAACAAAGCAAAACGATTGCTGGAAAGAGCTGTCTGGAACGACACTGCTTTTCTTGCAGTGAGTTTTACTCTCATGCAAATCATTTACTTTCTTTGTAAATTTTATAAACGTATGTATTGTGTTTGCGTTTGCAGTTGGGTGATGTGATGGATTACTCGTTGCTAGTAGGCGTAGATGAAGAAAAGAACGAGTTAGTTCTCGGGATTATAGACTTCTTGAGGCAGTACACATGGGACAAACATCTAGAGTCTTGGGTGAAATTTACAGGAATCTTAGGAGGACCAAAGAATGAAGCACCAACAGTTATCTCTCCAAAGCAATACAAGAGAAGATTCAGAAAGGCCATGACGACTTACTTCCTCATGGTTCCTGATCAATGGTCTCCGCCTAATGTTATTGCTAATAACTCCAGGTCTGATCAACCTGAAGAATCCTCTCAAGCCGGTACACGAGCAGAGTGATACATGAATCCTCATAATATATATATCAGTGTCTTTTTTTTGGGGTCTTGTATAGAAATTGGTTTTTGTGCATTTGGGAACACACTATTCTTCGGTTATTATTCTTCCTTCATTGTTTTCTCTCTTGTAGAGTTTTAGGAGATTGTCTAAGTTTTCATCAGAAAGGTGTGAGATTATTTCAATTTTTATACTGTAAAGAATTGACATTTTCTTGTGTATATGAGATTCTTTTCTTATATGCTTGATGCTGGACACAGTCACGCTTATGTTCTTACAAAAGAGAAACAAGAAGAATCAAAATTGCTATTTCTTTCACAGCCATTTTGAAGAGAGAACAGATTTTGATTGAAAAAAAAAATTTAAAGGAAGTCAAAGCTGCTCCATTTGATCATCATTGGCTCATGTTTTAGTTTCATCCTGTCTTTGACCATCATCCTTCTCTGCAACTCTCAATTCCTGATAACTTTTTTGCAAAAGATCATAATCTCCAACTCTCTGCCTTGAAACAAGACTAATCTGATGATATAATTAATTGAGGATTAGCAAGTAATCATACCTTGACTAAGAAGCTACCATTGGACTCTGTGGGGGGCAACGAGGACTTTCATCATTACCCATTTGGCAAAATATAGTCTGATCCAAATAGCAATCATACCTTGACTTCCTTTGAATCGGATCAGTTTCACAGTCCCCGTTATCATACCTGACCCAAACAAAACATAAATCAGCTGAGACTGTGAAACTGACTTGCTTGAATTTAACTTGCCTCTGTTCAAGCATCAAAGTGTTTGATCTTACTGTTTTTGGAGACTTTAATCTCTTCTTTTTTTAGATGAGACTTTAATCTCTTCTTTTTTAGATGAGACTTTAATCTCTTCTTTTTTAGATGAAACTTTAATCTCTTCGTCAATAAATCTCATAAATAAAACAACACTTTAATTTGACCAAAAAAAACATGACTTTAATAATCTAAATCCAAAGAATAATAAGGTTACGACATAAAATGAGAGTGGATTAAACATCGATTAACTTTGCGCCGAGGTGACCACAAAGTGGCAAACAAAAATCTCTTCCTCAATAAATTTCATAAATAAAATTCATAAATAAAACAATATTTTGACCCAAAAAAACAACACTTTAATAAGGTTACGACATAATGAAAAACAAAACAAACTTTTGTTTGTTAATAGAAACTTGGCTGATAAGGCACTCCCGTCGCAGGTAACCAATGGTTCTCATTGATAAAGGCATCAACTGTGAACCTCCCTGCCTCTGCAGCAGACATAATGGGCTTGTAGCCGGCCCATTTAACTCTCTCGCTAACACCCGCTCCAGGACCCCAATTCTCATACTCTCCATAGAGTATAGTCGACGGCGGGTCAACCCCCGCATCCCACCTCATCCACCCGGCGGGCCCCACGAGCGATCCAATCTCCGACTGCATAAACACCGTGGTAGAGTACTGCTTCCACGGACGGCCGAGATAAGTCGCAGCGGTTACGTTTCCGTTGGGTGTGATAGTGCATCCCTGTATCACGGTGCCAGAGTGCTGGTCCTCTCCCTTTCTGCCCTGTGCGGTGATGGTGTTGTACTGCTTAGGAAGCGGCTGACGCGGTCGGATGTTGCAGCCCTGGAAGACAACGGCGGCGTTTCCGAATATGAAGTCGACTGTTCCGGTGACGTCGCAGTCACGGTATAATTGACGCATGGTGTGAGGGTAGAGAGTGTCTTGGTAACCCTCGAATGAGCATTGGTAGTAGACTGACTGGTCGGATTCTGAAAGGAACGCCACGGCCTGGGATTTTTCTGGTCCGGCGGTGTTTATGATTCCCATGTCCTTCATCATGAAGCCTTTCCCTAGAACACCTGCATGGAGATGAGTGAATCGTAAACAAGTACTTGGTCAAGTAGCAAAAAAAATATACTCTATTTGTTTCATAATGTAAATTTATGTTACTCTAAAATTGTCAAATAAAACAAAATAATTCATCCAATTATAAAAAGAGTGTAAAATATAACTAATTAAAATGTTCTCAATAGATTTAAATTTAACATAGAATTTTTCATTTTGAAGCACTCAAAACCTTCGAAAACATTTTATATTATAAAGGGAGTTTCCAATTATCTAAATTTTCAAAACAAGTCTTAAACCCTGGTTTGGTTTGAGTCAGTTTGGTTCGGTTCTAATGTGGTTCAGAAACACAAATCAAGTATAACTGATACTAAGATAAAATTTAGCAAAATGAAAAGCCTAAGATTTGGTTTGAGACATTATACATGGATTCAGTTGGTTCGGTTAAGATGCGAAACTAATGAATTTTTACTGGAGCTACTAGAATAACAAGCGTCTAAAAAACAATTTTGACCTAAAACCAATGCAGTATCTTACTGTAAGGAGAGAGTAGTATAAGTAAAGAGGGAGTAGTTACCTAACGTAGCCGTATGTAAGGTTTTGATCCCCATGACGCCGAAGTTCTTGCTGCCGGAAATAATCGACTTTGACTTACCGTCACCGTAGATCATAACGTTCCACATACTCTTATCCATAACAACATTCTCCACATACGTACCAGCTTTCACGTATATTACGAACGTTGCGTTCGACTTCCTAGGGATCTTCGCCACCGCCTCATTAACCGTCCACACGTCACCGGAGCCATCCGCCGCCACCGTAACGTCGGGCGTTACACTCTTCGCCGAAAGCAACCTCCGCACCCTAGGGCTCACCCAAACTGGTAACGAGTTCGAAGTTAGTAGCCTTCGTCTCCTGTGAATTGGGACCCCAAAGTCGCTCAAGGTAGAGAGGATCTTAGCCACGATGGATAGGCTGTTGCTGGTGTACTCGGTGGAGTTCCTCATGGCGGAGGTAAGGTTCTGCGAGACTATGGCAGTCTTGTGCACTGACTGGTTAGGGCTGATCTCGGCGAGGGTGTCGAAACACGTCTCGTAGTATGTCGTGGCGGCGGTGAGCCACGTCTTGAGATCGTCGATCTTACCAGAGCTCAAGATGTTATTAGTACCGCCTCCAACCTCCATAGCGGAAACAGTATCGTTGACACTATCCATCGCCACGTCTAGCATCTCTCCACAAACATCAAGGGCTGATTTGATGCCTTCATCGTCCGTCTCTTCGGCTAGCTTCCTCGGCAAGTCGGAGATGGATGCGAGCTCGTCGGCCACCACTTTCAGGGAAAGCCTGAAGAGAACCACCGGATCCGTCGTGTTGGATGATGGAATCTTCGAGATGCTTGAGACACAAGCATCAGGGAACCGAGTGACGCTGCACACGTTCTTGAGCGAAGCAGCTGGAGTCAGTTCAGGAGTTGAGCTAGGTGGCGAACCATGTGGATAGTTTCTCTTGCTACGAGCGACGGAGACCGACGCGCCGATGATAACCCCGAGCAGAACCAGGACGGAGGCTGCCACAAGAAGCCAACGTTTGAACGTCTTTATCTTGTAGGCTCTTTCTTGAGCTTCATCATCTACGTTGAAATATCCTTTGGCTGATTTTGGACTATCCATATAAGCCAATATCAAACGTTTCTAGGGGTTTTGGATTTTTTCTTTTTGTGTGTGTTTAATCGAACCACAAGAGGTTTTGCTTTTGACTAAGTGATCATGCGGCTTTATATTAGTAGTTGAATGTGAATATTTCTTTTTACTCTACACGCAAATTCTTTTTAAGGAAATGATGATTCATGGTATGCTGTCACTAATTAATTCTAATCTATCTTCGTTAGATAGTTTCCTTCTTCGTTATGTACCATATCCTTATTGAATATTGTATATTGAATGCAAAATATTCAACCAAAGCTGGCAGAATAGGAGAAAGGTCAATGTACTATGTAGAACATATGTACCATATTGGTCGATCGGTATTATTGTATGAGAAAGGTTCTAATATTGAATTGAATGCTCAATTAAAACAAGTTTTTCATACTTCAAAGTCTAATGACCTATTTCTGTTTCTTTATCGATGTCTATTGATTATTTGTGGTTATTTATCATGTGATTTGGATTTCATTGGGGGAAATGTCTTCACAATATTTTGCTTTTTTATTGAACATTTTAATGAATGATTGTGTTTATGTCATGATTTTATTTAAGGATCTAGTCTAATATTTGTTATTAAGTCTTACTCATTTTAGTATTTTTACTATATGGAAACTTTAAATGTTTGGGATAATAACTGAATAGTATATAGTTAATGAGATATTGTGTTGATTTTACATTAATTTTGGGATCAGCTTCTTGCATTATACTACACAAGTTTTGCTGTCTGACTTCTATATATATATACCATTTACTGAAATATCGTGTTCAAAGAATATTTAGTTGTAGGGAGGTTGATTGGTTAATTTGTCCTCTACATGATTCAATTTTCCTTTATTGGAGGGTGCATTTTGTCTGCGATTCGAATGTGTGATTTCATGGTTTAGAAAGTCAATATATGAATTATAAAAGTTGTTATTACGGATATTCTCCATAAAATTGGAAACAAACAGCTGTTTGATAAGAGATGGAAACAAACAGAATGATGCCAGAAAAATGAGGCTTAATCATCAGAAAGCGAGTTCGAATGTAATTAGGGAAATTGCACCCATTAACCCTAAAAATCCAAAACTCATTAACTAAATAACCCTTGCCTCTCTCTTCTTCTTTTTTCTTCCTATCTCTCTCTACTTCTTTTTTCTTCCCATCTCTCTAAAAAACTAATTTTGCCTCTTTTTTTGTTATTGACAAATTAGTGTCTTCTCTCAGGTCCTGAAGGCTTGACTCATTTAAACGAATCGGGTAACCAACAAATCCATGACCATGAGTCGGACTACTAACAAGTTTTGTTAATTGACTATTAAACAGGTTCTAGACTCTAATGTCTATGCTAGCATTCGATGATCCACTCAAAATACGAAATAAATTAAGTAAATTCACACTTACTGGTATTTATATCTCGTTGCTAAAAAGATGGAATTTATATCTTCCGTCATGAAAAATCATTAATTTTGCAAATGCTTAAAGATGCCGAGGCAGGTATATAGGAGGTTTTGGGATCACTGGAATCGGTACTTTATAATATAGTACTAGATTCTGACCCGCCCTTCGAGAGGGCGGGTATATTTTTTGTTTTACCTTTTTTAAAAAATTAATTTTTATATTTGTGTTATTTTTAATCATATTTACGTTTAATATTAATTTAATTTAGTAAAGTTTGGTAAATATATTAAATATGCCAAATTGTATAACTATACATTTGTGCTATATGCATAATAGAGATTATTTTAAACTTTATTCTTAAAGTTTGCAACATATTATATTTATAATAGTTTCCTAATATAATTAGTCAAGAATATTTTGTACCTAAAACCCCGATTCAGAATCGACTCGAAAATCAAAGTTTCGTACTCTATTAGACTTGACCTATATAGTCGAACAGTTTTAAAGTGTTATATCCAACAACCAATATCAAATCTAACCCGCACCGAAAACTCAATTTTTTTTTTTGAAAAATGTCTTAAGAAAATAATTTTTAATAGCTATTCTATTAAAAAAACAACATGACTATTGATATAAATGTAGTCAAATTATTTTAATACAATTATTAAATTCTGACCCGCCTTTAAAAGGGTATGTTTATTTTTTGTTTTACATTTTAAATTTTTTTAATTAAGGATTGATATATTTTTTGTTTTATGTTTTAGAAAATTAATTTTTATATATGTGTTTTTAGTTATATTTGTGTTTTTCTTTGTATTATATTTTTATTAAATGACTATTAAAAGAATTTAATAGTTATATTAAAATAGTTAGACCACACTACTGGAAAAAAAGTGGGATATCTTCTTACTCACAACTTCTATGAGATTTATTCAACTTCCTGGTTATTCTCCACTGATTAGTGGTTCCAAATAAAGCTTCTTAGATCGTGGTTAATCCTGTTTTGATAAGAATCTATGAAGATAATGGCATATGTCCGAACAGGCTAATCTGGAATCATATGGATAGAAGGTGGGATATCTTCTTGCTCACAACACTTATGAGATTTATTCAACTTCCTGGTTATTTCTCCACTGATTAATGGTTCCAAATAAAGCTTCTTAGATCGTGGTTCATCCCGGTTTGATAAGATCATGAAGATATCTCATATCAATAGGTCATGTTCATATTTTATACAATAGATTAAAACCTATTATTAATTATTTAAGAAAATATTTTACACAAATATGTGATAACAAAAAAACACGAATATGATTTAGAAACACAAATATGAATTTTTTTTTTTAAATGTAAAAAAAAATACCCGTCCTTTAAGGACGGATCAAAATCTAGTATTTTGTTAATATATATATATATATATACAAATGGGTTAATATGTTTTCACTAACTTTAAGTATATTCACATTTAATAAATAA
>NW_026616231.1:0-28102 GCF_000801105.2 Raphanus sativus | reverse complement strand
TGGTTCATCCTGGTTTGATAAGAATCATGAAGATAATGACATATGTCCGAACAGGCTAATCTGGAATCATCTGGATAGAAGTGGGATATCTTCTTACTCAGAAATCTATGAGATTTATTCAACTTCCTGGTTATTCTCTGTTGAGATGAAGCATCATGAGTAAAGAGAAACCAGATCAAGCATAAGAAAGCAAAGGATCACGAGTACTTGTGAATCAAGTCTGTCCGTACAGCTAACCTAGCTTGGAGCACAAGGTAGCATAGTTGGATATTCAAATAATGTGAAGACTTAAGAGATGAGAAGAGGAGAAGAAGAAACTCGCCAAGTAAAAGAAATGGTTGGCGAGTTTGAAGATGGTCACGGGTGAGAGTAAGGAGAGAGTGGTTCCCAACCGTTGGGACCTGTCCCTTTCACTCTGCCCACTCTGCTCACCTCTGTCCATACGCCAGACTTGTTTAGTATTGTTGCAAGTTCTTTGTTTATTATTATCCAGAGATTTGTCTCTCTTTATATACTCATTGTATGCAAACCATTTTTAGTATCAAGGAAATATGTCTTTCATTCTCTTTGTCTCTCAATCTCGCTACTCTCTCTCACTCATCTCTCCATACTTCTAATCTTATCATTCTTTCATGGTATCAGAGCACTAAGCTCTTGAGACCTAATACTTCCGCAAACACATTCTCTGATTTCTCCATTTCTTTTCATCCGTGAGACATCTTGTTCTTGTTCTAGTTCTATTTTTGGCAAAGTTCTTGGTGTTCTTGAGGTGTTCTTCAAGTTCATCTCCAGATTTTACCAAAAATAGCAAAGTTTGTTCAAACTGTTCTTGAGAGTTCTGTTTCTTTCTTTCTTTTCAAAACACCTTGTCCAACTATTCTTGAGCTGTTCTTATGGATCCCAACTCTGGTTCCTCTCATGAAAACTCAAGAATGGTGACTATTCCAGTTACTCTCAAAGGAGGTAACTACTTACACTGGGCGCGGCTAACCAAGACAGCTCTAGGAGGCAGAGGTCTCTGGGGAGTTGTTGAAGAAGGCTTAGACACCAAGAAGAAGACTATCCTAGGAGAGGATGGTAAGGAGGTGGTGGAAGCTGATGCGGATGCTGGGAACAAGAAGAGAGTTCAAGAGGATCTCCTGGTTCTGTCCATCCTTCAACACAGCCTGGAACCAACAATCTTGGAAGCCTATGACTACTGTGAGACTTCCAAAGACTTGTGGGACACACTCAAGAAGGTGTTTGGTAATGTCTCCAACATCAACCGTGTGTATGAAGTCAAGAGGGCTATCAATAACTTGTGTCAGGAGGATACTGAGTTTGATAAACATTTTGGGAAGTTCAGATCCCTTTGGGCAGAGCTGGAAATGTTGAGACCAGCAACCTTGGACCCTGATGTGTTGAATGAGAGAAGGGAACAAGACAAAGTCTTTGCTTTGCTGTTCACTCTCAACCCCGGGTATAATGACCTAATCAAACACATCCTGAGGGGAGTGAGTCTCCCATCTCTTGATGATGTTTGTGCTCAGATTCAAAAGGAGAAGGGCTCTGTGGGGCTCTTTGGAGGAAAAGGAGCTCTTATCATTGCAAACCAAGCCAAAGAAGAAGAAGAGATGGGCGTGGCAAACAAGGGCTCTTACAAACCAGAAGAGAAGAAAGTGTGGGTGTGTGATCACTGCAAGAAGAAGGGTCACGGCAAGGACAAGTGCTGGATCCTCCACCCACATCTCAAGCCTCAGAAGTTCAGGACTCCATATGCTGATGCTAGAGCCCATTTCTCTGGTGAGATGGGAGGTTCATCTACACCAAAGCAAGCAATGGTTCCTGGTGATGGAAAGGCCTTAACATTCAGTGGGAGTTCAGCCATGGGAACTGCTCAGGATGAGACTATTAGGAGGTCAGACCTTCAGGCTCTCATCAAAGTCCTCAAGGACAACTCTGGTAACACACTTGGTATCTCTCTTAATGCATCCTTACAATCGCCTATTGCTTGCATTACTTCAACTCATGAAACTAGTTGTGTTAAGCCTCTTGTAATTGATTCAGGAGCTTCTCATCACATGATTAGTGATTCTAGGTTGATTAGTAATGTTAAACCTGCTCTAGGAAATGTGATGATTGCAAATGGGGATAAGATACCAATTAGAGGTGTTGGAACTCTTAAACTGTTTGAAAAAGATACTAGTGCCTTTTATATGCCATCCTTTGCATCTAATCTGTTATCTGTGAAAAAGGTCACTAATGATTTAAATTGCAAAGTGATATTTAGTCCTAATGAGGTTATGTTTCAGGATATTGAGACTAGTAGGTTGCTTGGCAATGGTGTGAGCAAGGGAGACTTGTACCTTCTTGAAGACATCAAACCGGCAGCTGATTTATCTACTGCTTTCATTTCAATTCCTGTTAACAATAATGTATTATGGCATGCTAGACTAGGTCATCCACACTCTAGGGCTCTGAACCTTTTATTGCCTAATGTTTCTTTTAAAAATGATGGCTGTGAAGCTTGTATTCTTGGCAAACATTGCAAGACTGTGTTTCCTAAGTCTTCCACGATTTATGAACACTGCTTTGATCTTATTCATTCTGATGTGTGGACTGCACCATGCATATCTAGGGAGAATCATAAGTATTTTGTCACCTTTATTGATCAAAAATCGAAATACACTTGGCTTACCATGATTCAAACCAAAGATAGGGTGCTAGATGCTTTCATAAATTTTCAAAACTATATAACTAACCAATTCAATGTCAAGATCAAAGTATTCAGGTCAGATAATGGAGGAGAATACACAAGTCATGCATTCAAAAATCACCTTGCCAAACATGGCATCATCCATCAAACAAGTTGCCCTTATACACCACAACAAAATGGTGTAGCTGAGAGGAAGAATAGACATTTGATGGAAGTGGCAAGGTGTATGATGTTCTATACCAACGTGCCCAAACGTTTCTGGAGTGATGCAGTCATGACAGCATGTTACCTTATCAATAGAACCCCAACAAGAGTACTAGATGACCTCACTCCATATGAGGTATTGAACAACAAGAAACCCTCCCTTGATCACTTGCGTGTATTTGGGTGCTTGTGTTATGTGTTACAGCCAGGTATGCAGCGGAACAAACTAGAGGCCAGAAGCACTAAGGCTGTATTCATTGGCTACTCTACTACTCAGAAAGGCTACAAATGCTATGATCCCAACATGAGGAGGGTTCATGTGTCAAGAGATGTCAAGTTTGTGGAATCAAGAGGGTTTTATGAGGAGAAGAGTTGGGATGAGCTCAAGGACCTCTCTCAATCATCCACTGATAGGGCAGACAATTTGAGAAGAATTATGGAGTCTCTTGGCATCCATATGCCTCAGCCGAGTCAAAATCAAAGTGATGGAGCTGGTGGTTCTGACAATGGGAGTACTGGAGCAGGAAATCAACCTCCAGTAGCTGTGAGTGAAGAGGTTACTCCGGCAAGTGAGGATTCCCATCCTAATCCTGAAGGGGGGAATCAAGAAGCATCACCACACAGTGATCAGGTTCATGATCAGGATGGAAATGCAAATACACCAGCTGAGGAGCAACAAGTTGAGGAACACATAGTAGAGAACCAGAATGTGGAAGAGGAACAGGTAGCTCAACCAATGCTTAGGAGAAGCACAAGGGAGAGAAGACCAGCCTCAAACTGGACAAATACAAGAGTGTACTTCAACAATCAAGCAGTAGCTCATCCAACTCAAGCAGTGTGTTCTCTAGCTCAGTATCCAGTGGAACATCAAGCTTTCATGATCAGCTTAGATGAAGAATACATCCCAAGGTCTTATGAAGAAGCTATGGCATTGGATGAGTGGCGTGAGTCAGTTGGAGATGAGGTTGGGGCTATGATCAAAAATGGCACATGGTATGAGACCAAACTCCCCAAAGGCAAGAAGGCAGTAACAAGCAGACTTCTCTTTACCATCAAGTATCAAGCAAATGGAAAGCCAGAAAGGAGGAAGACAAGACTTGTAGCAAGAGGCTACACTCAAGTCTATGGAGAAGATTACTTGGATACCTTTGCACCAGTGGCAAAGCTACACACGATCAGAGTGGTTCTCTCTCTGGCAGTGAATCTAGAGTGGGATCTATGGCAGATGGATGTCAAGAATGCTTTCCTACAAGGTGAACTAGAAGATGAAGTCTATATGAGGCCACCTCCTGGTATGGAAGATCTTGTACAACCAGGAAATGTTCTCAGGCTAAGGAAAGCAATCTATGGGTTAAAGCAATCCCCAAGAGCCTGGTACCACAAGCTCAGCACAACACTCAATGGAAGAGGGTTCAACAAGTCTGAAGCTGATCACACTTTGTTTACACTGACCACGGAACAAGGTATCATGGTCATCCTGATATATGTGGATGACATTATCATTACAGGCAGTGATAAAGAAGGTATCATCTTAACTAAGGCTTTTCTTAAATCCTCATTTGATATCAAAGACTTGGGAGAACTAAAGTACTTTCTAGGGATTGAGATATGCCGTGTGAGTTTTTATAGAGTTCTCAACTCTCTGATGTGTGTGTGTTTGTAACAGCTCTAATAGAGCAAGATGAGAGCTTGATATGAATGAAGGAGAAGTCTGATGACTAGTGATTACAAAGATCAGAAACAATAGATTAAGAGAGATTAATAGATTAAGAAAGGGAGAGATTAAAGGGAATCTGATCTAAGAACACTAGTTTTATTATGAAGGAGTGGGGAAATCCCCCATACTCTCTTAAGAGATACAACTTGCCATCTAAGGGCTCTTATAAGGTTTACCACTTTGCAACATCATAAACCTCAATCTAATGGATAGAAATGACTTAATAGAAAAGAATGGACAGGATGGAGTTGCTGTGGGCGAGTTGGTGCTGATTGGTTGATTCAAACTGGTCAAAGGGAAGGCTGGCTTGTGATTGGATGCCTTAAGGCTCCCTTGGATGTTCCCATGTATCAGGCTAGATACATTGGTCACTATTGCACCTTTAAACAGCCAGATACAGCCTGTCTTGGCGCCAGCTTCTTCCTTTCAAATCCTTGCTGCACAAAGCATATTCTTTGATGCCATCTTGATTCCCTTTGACCAGACTTCACTATGCAGCCCTATTCTTGTACAGACTTGTTACCAAGCCTTTCCTGAATAGTGAGCTGCGCCCGGACTTTGCACCAACTCCCAAACTTCTTTACTGGTCGAGATATCAAACTTCTGGGTCGTCCAGGTCCGTACGGATCCGTACGGTCCGTACAACGTCCGTACCAAATCCGTACAGCCTTACCCTAAGTTTGCACACTCTCCCAACATGCTTCTAAGTTCCTCCTGGACTTTGCCCTAAGCTTGCACACTCATTAGAACTCTTCTAGATATCTTCAGACACTTCTCAAGTCTTGACAGACAATCTCTTAAGGTCTTGCCCTATCTTTGCACAAGCTCCAAACTCAACCCAACTCCTCCTTTGTTTCCATTTCTTTCTTCAAGTCAACACTCCCCCTCAAGCTTGACTCTAGGTGATCCTAAGTCAAGCTTGGAACCTTGAAGAATCCCCTCATTAAAAACCTTACAAGGAAAACCCTTTGGGACAAAACCTTGTAAGGGAAAAAGAGTAGGTTCATCAAGGCCTGGGGATTGGCCAGTGGTTCTTTGTACCTTACCAACAATGTAAGGGATCCAAAGAACCACTTGGATCATGGCCTCTTCTCGTGATGCAATGAGCTCAACACTTCATTGCACATCACCAACACTTCTCGGATCTCTTTCTTGAAACTGGCTGTGTCTTCCCTTCTCTCGTGGCTTCTTGCCATCTTCATCAGGTCAGATCACACCCTAGCTCTTCCTCATTGAGACTCCAAGTAAGGTACCTGATACATCATCACACAAGCGTATCAGTTCATCAAGATATAAACCTATCAAGCAATGTATTAAAGAGATTAGTTTAGGTTTACTCCCTTGTTTATAATGGTGAGGCATGGCTGCTCTGAACCGCCACTTGCATCCTCACTCTCTGAGCTTAACAGCTCCACTTCTCATCATGTAAGCTCACTAACACTCCCCCTCAAGCTTGAGACCGAGTATAGGGAAGGTCCAAGCTTGAAGGTGAGCGCATGATAAGCTCCATGATCTCTCTTGTGGGAACACCTCCATCTTCTCAGACTTGATGCATACACCCCCACTTAACTACCATTGCACTGAGGAGATACATCAGCCCACTCTTGTTGTGAGACCTTCTTCTTCCCTCCACTTCGGCTTGATCATCCTTCATGATCAGCTTGCAATGGTCTTGAGGAACCCAGGTCATTGAGCTTAGAGGATCTTCTGGTAGCTCACTTGAATCCCCACCTCAAGCTTGGCTGAGTATAGGTCCAAGCTTGAAGTGAGCTACAATGAGTTTTCAAACCGGGAGCGCATCACCACCTACAGCTGCGCTTAAGCCAACCGATCCACCAGTGCCTTCAGCTCCAATGCCTTAAGATCATCAGTCTCCCCATGACTTTCTGTGATGATCTTCCCCTTGTGTGTCTCCATGAACCAGGAGCGCATCACTAACACTAGCTGCGCTATCTTAACCGGCCATACACACAAGCTATTCTCCATTGCTTTCTACAATGGCAAGTCTTCCTCTTGCTTGGACTGGTGATGAACTAAGAACACTCCTCATGCACCTGAAACATCACTCAAACTCCAGCATAGATAAGACACAAGTGCATTGGGTCAATCTTTGATACATCATCAAGATTGAACACCAATGTCTTTAAGCAAAGCACTAGACAGAATCAAGACAATGCAAGTTCTACTATGCAAGCAACCTTCACTAAGCACAAGAAAGATCTTACTAGATCCTTTTCAAGTTACTTAGCAATTTTTAAAGCTCTTTAACTGCTCCTTAGACATGAATCTAATAGCATGATACAAGGAAGCTTAAAGATGATAATATGCACTAGCTACTATCAGTTTCTTTTCATGAGTGTATCAACCGATCAAGACATTACAATCAGCTATACATTCATTAAGAACTGAAGCCAAGCATAACTATCATCAACCAACATCAGACTTAGCAAGCACACGATTTCAAGTTCATGAACAAACCGGATTCAAACAACACTGTCTAACATCCTAGTATATTCATAACTGAACCGAGGCAAGCACAATCATCTCTCAACTTCAAACAAGTCTCAATAAGCATCCTGGGACAGTAACTACTCTATCCACAGGTTTTAATCACAACACAACACCACAATCAGTTCAAATACTCAAGCTTTATCAAGAGAAAGAGTTTCCTTACAGCCAGAGAACTAGTGCTAGTTCTCTGATCCTCCATAGTCACACGGCAAGAACTGGAACTGTTGGTGTCGACCCCAACATCTCCTTCCTCCATGGACCTCTCTCTTGAACTCTCCATGCCAAAGACCCCACCTTTCTTCATGGTTTCAACTCGCCACATCAACACCAAGTGAAAGCTATCACCTTTCTTCTTGGGCAGTAAGTGAGATGGCACTTGGAACTGGTTTTGTTGGAGAGGCTAGCTAGACCACGCCATAACCTTTGCTTCCAGGGACCTTCTTTCTTAAATGGCGACCCATGAGAGTGTGTAGATCAGCCAAGAACAGCTTCTGGACAACTCGGATGAACACAGCTTCTTCTTGAAGTGATGAACAGCCGGCTGGACAAGGAGCTTCTCTCTAGGCTTGAAACGACATGGGAGTGAAGCATGAGCAGTGCGGAAGCTTGGAACCAAGTTCATATGAACCTGGCTCTGATACCATGTGAGTTTTTATAGAGTTCTCAACTCTCTGATGTGTGTGTGTTTGTAACAGCTCTAATAGAGCAAGATGAGAGCTTGATATGAATGAAGGAGAAGTCTGATGACTAGTGATTACAAAGATCAGAAACAATAGATTAAGAGAGATTAATAGATTAAGAAAGGGAGAGATTAAAGGGAATCTGATCTAAGAACACTAGTTTTATTATGAAGGAGTGGGGAAATCCCCCATACTCTCTTAAGAGATACAACTTGCCATCTAAGGGCTCTTATAAGGTTTACCACTTTGCAACATCATAAACCTCAATCTAATGGATAGAAATGACTTAATAGAAAAGAATGGACAGGATGGAGTTGCTGTGGGCGAGTTGGTGCTGATTGGTTGATTCAAACTGGTCAAAGGGAAGGCTGGCTTGTGATTGGATGCCTTAAGGCTCCCTTGGATGTTCCCATGTATCAGGCTAGATACATTGGTCACTATTGCACCTTTAAACAGCCAGATACAGCCTGTCTTGGCGCCAGCTTCTTCCTTTCAAATCCTTGCTGCACAAAGCATATTCTTTGATGCCATCTTGATTCCCTTTGACCAGACTTCACTATGCAGCCCTATTCTTGTACAGACTTGTTACCAAGCCTTTCCTGAATAGTGAGCTGCGCCCGGACTTTGCACCAACTCCCAAACTTCTTTACTGGTCGAGATATCAAACTTCTGGGTCGTCCAGGTCCGTACGGATCCGTACGGTCCGTACAACATCCGTACCAAATCCGTACAGCCTTACCCTAAGTTTGCACACTCTCCCAACATGCTTCTAAGTCCCTCCTGGACTTTGCCCTAAGCTTGCACACTCATTAGAACTCTTCTAGATATCTTCAGACACTTCTCAAGTCTTGACAGATAATCTCTTAAGGTCTTGCCCTATCTTTGCACAAGCTCCAAACTCAACCCAACTCCTCCTTTGTGATATTTTAGAGATTAGTAAGTGTATTAAGAGAGTAGAGAAGAGAATCCGAGAGTAGAGAACAGAATAAGAGAGATTTGTATAAGGAACTATTTGAGAATCATGATGAACAAGAGAGAGAGTTGTGTAGAGAGATAAACTCTTGATTGATTATTATGAGAGATGAATACAGGATATATAAAGGGAGATTACAAAGGGTTTGCGCAGCTTAGATCACTATGCTAAGCATGTGGAGTCAAAGATAATACTAGGCTGAGGTTAATCACATGCTTGATGCCAAAGGTATCTTGACTAGATGCTGATTACTTTCCAGCCTGTCAATAGCTGCAAAGGGGCGCGCTACAACGGTCACAAACTCTTCCTTTGAACTCAGCAAACCTTCCTTCTCAACCCAAGGCTCCTTCATTGCTTTCACTCGCCAAGTTACCTTACTGCACATCCCATTTACCTTTTACTGTGTGGTAACTTTATTTTTACCACACAGTAACTTTTCCCAAGTTACATTCTCCTTCTTCTCTTCTCTCATAATTCCTCATCTCTTTTCTCACTCCTTTCAACACTCCCCCTCAAGCTTTACCATGTGAAACAAGTAAAGCTTGGAAGGACCATAAGATCTCCCTCATTAAAAACCTCACCAAAGAAAACCCATTGGGACAAAACTTTGATGAGGGAAAAAGAGTAAAGACCTTATGATCAGGGGACTATTGAGTGGGTGAGAGATCAATGAGTCCTAACCTGATATGTATGGACTCCATTGTCTTCTGCCTTGCTGCCTTGGTGAACACATCCGCCAACTGATCTTCACTTCTAGTATAACATGGCAAGATTACTCCCAAGACTATCATCTGCCTTACCTTGTGGCAATCCACTTCAATGTGCTTTGTCCTCTCATGGAACACTGAGTTTGTAGCAATGTGTATGGCAGCTTGATTGTCACAATGCATGGTCATTGGGGTCGCCTGATCAATCTCCAAGTGCTTTAAGATCCCTTTGATCCATACCAACTCATTTGTAAGCTTTAGCATTGCTCTATACTCAGCTTCTGCACTAGAGCATGACACCACCTTTTGCTTCTTACTCTTCCAAGTAACCATGTTGCCTCCAATGAAAGTACAATAGCCGGTTGTAGACCTTCTGTCTGCTCTATCACCAGCCCAATCTGCATCACAGTACCCTACCACCTCAGTACTCTTATTGCAGCCCATCCATATTCCCAAACCTTGAGTTCCATTCAGATACATGAGAACTCTCTCAACCATACGCCAGTGATGTTCTTTTGGAGCTTGCATATGCTGACTGATTTGGTTCACAGCAAAGCAAATGTCTGGTCTCGTAATGGTTAAGTATATCAGCTTCCCCACAAGCTTTCTATACAGCTTTGGATCATGGAAAGGCTTGCCATCTTCTATCTCCCCCTCACGTGGGACCTTGTACCCATCCTCCATGGGCATCTTAGCTGTTCTTCCTCCATATGCACCAGCATCTTTGAGAAGATCGAGTGCATACTTCCTTTGGCATATGAACAACCCTTCCTTGGATCTACATAGCTCAATCCCAAGGAAATATTTCATTTCTCCCAAGTCCTTGATATCAAACACTGACTTCAGGAACTCTTTTGTTGACTTGATCCCTTCCTTGTCACTTCCTGTGATGATGATATCATCCACATATACAAGTAGAACAATGGTGCCTGAAGGAGAAGTGAGAGTGAAGAGTGTGTGATCCAGTTCTGACTTTCTGAATCCTCTTCCATTCAGGGTTGTGCTTAGCTTGTTGTACCTGTTGACATGAAGAAATAAAAGAGGTGATCAAGCATGACAAGAGAGTATGAGGTGAAGCATGAGAAGAAGAAACAATGTAGAGTAAGAGAGGAAACACATGGATGCGGATCAAGCTAAAGAAGAGTAACCTTGGATGACAAGCTATTCCGTACAACCTAAAGCTCCCAATGAGACTTGCAAGTAAAGAAAGAAGAAAGGTGAATTCAAATAAAGAAGAATCTCGCCAAGATTAGTCTTGGCGACTTAACTGAGCAATAGGAACGTTGGGGAGTTTGGTTCACGTGATGGGTTAAGGTTGAGAGATCAAGACAACCGTTGGGACATGTCACTTTCAGTCTGATCCGCCTGAACCATAGCAGTTTGGACTCTTCTCACTTGTTTATTAATTCTCTAGGATTTGCTTTGTTTATTGTTTTTCTATGTCGATCACATCTAGCCTATATTAAGGTTGTAACCTGAACCATTTCAAGCTAAGGAAATATAATTCCTCTTTACTTATCTTTTGCGCAATCTCTCTCTCTCTCTCTCTCTCTCTCGGATCATCTCCTTAATTCTCACATTGTTCTTGATAAATCACCACATATTCTCTCTTAATCCATTTAATTTATCATGGTATCAGAGCATCAAAGCTCTTGAAACCTATTCTAACTTCCGCAAACTCTGTTCTTGTTCATCTCAACTCTGTTCTTAACTTTCTCTCTCCTGTTCTTGGCGATTTGAAAGAAAAATGGAGGAAAACAACAACAACAACAACAAACACCTCAACATACCTGTGACCTTGAAAGGGATTAACTATCTCTTCTGGGCCAGGATGGTGAAGAGAGCCCTTGGAGGAAAAGGTTTATGGAAGTATGCAACAACAGCATCAGCTCCAAAACAAACCGTCCAAGGAGAAGATGGAAAGGAGATGGTGGTAGCTGATGAAGAGAAATGGGAACAAGAAGATCTCATGGTGCTCTCAGCCCTCCTTAGCTCACTTGAACCAGCAATTATGGAGTCTTACTCTTACTGTGAGACTACCAAGCAGTTGTGGGACACTCTGTACAAGGTGTATGGGAATGTCTCCAATCTCACCAAGGTCTTTGAGGTAAAGAAAGCCCTCAATGGTCTCAGTCAAGGAGATGTGGAGTTCCAGCCCCACTTTGGCAAGTTCAGATCTCTTTGGGCAGAGCTGGAGATATTAAGACCACACACTGTGGACAATGATATCCTCCTAGCCAGGCGTGAAGAAGATAAAGTCTTTGGGATGCTGCTCACACTCAACTCATCCTATGGTGGCCTTATCAAGCATATCCTAAGGGCTGATAAGCTCCCTGACTTAGATGATGTGTGTGCTCAAATCCAGAAGGAAGAAGGGTCAGTGAGCCTATTTGGAAGCAAGGGAGACTTGAGCATGGCTCACCAGGCTGAGGAAGTGGTCGCCAACAAGGCTGCTTACAAACATGAGGATAGGAAGTCCTTGATCTGTGACCACTGCAAGAAGAAGGGTCATCTCAAAGACAAGTGCTGGATCCTACATCCCCATCTGAAGCCAAACAAGTTCAAGGAGACAAGAACTCAGTACCAGGATGCAAGAGCCAACTTCTCAGCTGATGGAGTTGAGCCAGCAACTCCAAACTCAGTCTGCTCCAACAGCAACCATGGTGGAGGAAGCGCAATGGCTTCAACATCAGTGTACAACACACCAAGGACCAACATAGATGAGCTTCTCAAGAAGTCTGACTTGGAAGCTCTCATCAAGGCCCTAAAAGAATCTGGTATCTCTAGAACCTTTGGGATCTCTCTTAATGCTTCTCACACTGCTGGTGATGTTTTAAATGTTTTAAAATCAGCTAAACCTTTGATAATCGACTCTGGTGCTTCTCATCACATGATTAGTGATTTGAACCTGATTAAAAACATTGAACCAGTGATAGGAAATGTGATGATAGCTAATGGTGATAAAATTCCAATAAAAGGTGTAGGAGATCTTAGGCTGTTTGATAAAGACTCTAAAGCTTTTTACATGCCCACTTTTGCCTCAAACTTGCTATCTGTTAAGAGAGTCACTACTGATTTAAATTGTCAAGTTACTTTCACTCCTAACAGTGTGTCTTTTCAGGATATTGATTCTAGTAAGTTGCTTGGAAAAGGTGTCACCAAGGGGGACTTGTACTTGCTTGAGGACACAAGACCAGCTTCTGATTTATCTAGTGCTTTTGTTTCTGTCTCTGAATTCCCTAAAGATGTAATGTGGCATGCTAGATTAGGTCATCCTCACTCGCATGCTTTGAACATCCTGTTGCCTAGTATTAATTTTAAAAGTGATTGTGAAGCTTGTATCTTAGGGAAACATTGTAGAAATGTATTTCCTAAATCCAAGACTATCTATGAAAATTGCTTTGATTTAATACATTCTGATGTGTGGACTGCCCCTTGTGCATCTAGAGAACAGCATAAGTATTTTGTGACATTCATAGATGAAAAATCCAAGTATACTTGGATCACATTGTTGCAATCTAAAGATAGGGTGCTAGAAGCTTTTAAAAATTTCCAAAACTATATCACTAACCATTTCAATGTCAAGATTAAAATTCTTAGATCAGATAATGGTGGTGAATACACTAGCACAGCCTTCAAACAACACCTAGCTGCACACGGAATTATCCAACAAACTAGCTGCCCTTACACTCCACAACAAAATGGTGTGGCTGAGAGGAAGAATAGACACCTTATGGAGGTGGCCAGGAGTATCATGTTCCACGCCAATGTCCCTAAAAGATTTTGGGGAGATGCAGTGGTCACTGCTACCTACCTAATCAACCGCACACCTACAAGGGTTCTACTTGATTCCACACCATATGAGGTACTGAACAAAACCAAACCATCTATAGACCATTTGCGGGTGTTTGGGTGTGTGTGTTTTGTTTTTGTTCCAGGACAACTGAGGAACAAGTTAGAAGCTAAAAGCACAAAGGCCATGTTCATTGGCTACTCTACATCTCAGAAAGGATACAAGTGCTATGTTCCAGAGACAAGAAGGGTCCTAGTATCAAAGGATGTTAAGTTCCTGGAATCAAAGGGGTATTATGCTGAGAGGAGTTGGGAAGAACTAAAGAATCTATCTCAATCTGCCTCGGACAGAGCTAATAACCTCAGAGTTATTATGGAAAGGCTTGGGATCAGTTTACCAAACTCACCAGCCCCGGTCAGAGAGGTTCCAACACAAGCTGAAGAAGGTGTTGAGATCACTCATCTTGATCATGAAGGGGGTGATAGAACTGAGCAGCAGCCTGCGCAAGCTCAACCTGAAGAAAGCTCAGTATCTCATGATCAAGGTGAGAGATCAGGAGCTGAGGAACAGATGGGAGAGCCAAGTGGAATCAATGATGAGGCTGAACCTGAGCTGATACATCCTAGAAGGAGTACAAGAGTCAGGAAACCAGCTTCTGATTGGAGTAAAACAAGAGTATACTTCAATGCTGAGGCTGTAGCACACCCCATTAGTGCTGTATGCTCACTAGCTCACTACCCAGCAGAGCATCAAGCCTTCATCACCGAAGTGGATCAAGAATGGATTCCAAAGACATATGAGGAAGCCATGCAAGATGAGGAGTGGGGAGCATCTGTTGGAGATGAGATGGGAGCTATGGAAAAGAATGGAACATACTTTGAAAGTGAGCTTCCCAAAGGAAAGAAAGCAGTGACAAGCCGGCTTCTCTTCACAATCAAGTATGGAGCTAATGGAAAGCCAGAGAGGAAGAAAACCAGACTGGTGGCAAGAGGCTACACTCAAGTTTATGGTGAAGATTACTTGGATACATTTGCACCAGTGGCAAAACTGCACACCATAAGAATCCTACTCTCACTCGCGGTCAACTTGGAGTGGGACTTGTGGCAAATGGATGTGAAGAATGCATTTCTTCAAGGAGAGTTAGATGATGAAGTCTACATGAGACCTCCTCCTGGCCTTGAAGACATGGTGAAACCAGGAAATGTGCTTAGACTCAGGAAGGCCATCTACGGATTGAAACAATCTCCAAGAGCATGGTACCACAAGCTAAGCTCAACATTGAATGGAAGAGGTTTTGTGAAGTCTCAAGCAGACCACTCTCTCTTCACTCTCACCAGCAAGGAAGGTATCATAGTCATACTGGTATATGTTGATGACATAATCATCACTGGTAGCAACAAGGAAGGTATCATCTCAACTAAATCTTTTCTCAAATCTACTTTTGATATTAAGGATTTGGGAGAGTTAAAGTACTTCCTAGGGATTGAATTTTGCCGCTCTAAAGAGGGGTTGTTCATATCTCAAAGGAAGTACACACTTGATATCTTGAATGAGGCAGGAACCATTGGAAGTAAACAGGCCAAAACACCATTGGAAGAAGGCTACAAGGTACTGCGAGAGGGGGAGTATGAAGCTACTCCATTCAAAGATGTCAAGAAGTATAGAAGGATGGTGGGCAAGCTTATCTATCTAACCATCACCCGACCTGATGTATGCTTTGCTGTGAACCAAGTAAGCCAGCACATGGGATCTCCTAAGGTGCATCACTGGAACATGGTGGAAAGGATCTTAAGATACTTGAGAGAGGCGCCTGGTCAAGGAGTGTGGATGGCATGTAACAAGAACACTGAAGTGGTTGGGTACTGTGATGCTGATTGGGCTGGAGATAGGGTTGATAGAAGATCAACTACAGGCTATTGCACCTTCATTGGAGGGAATCTGGTCACATGGAAGAGCAAGAAGCAGAAGGTGGTATCATGTTCAAGTGCTGAGGCAGAGTATAGATCAATGAGGAAGCTTACAAGTGAGCTTATATGGATCAAGGGATTGCTAAAGGACTTGGGGATCGAGATCAACACACCAATGACTATGCATTGTGACAACCAGGCTGCAATACACATTGCATCCAACTCAGTCTTCCATGAGAGAACCAAACACATAGAAGTAGACTGCCACAAGGTGAGACAAGCAGTGGAGCAGCAAGTGATCCTCCCATGCTACACAAGAAGTGAAGACCAGCTAGCTGATATCTTCACAAAGGCAGCAAGTACTAAAGTGTGTGAGTCCATCCATCCGAGGATGGGACTCATAGATATCTCATGTCACTGATCTCTCCTCCATGAAGTGATCTACTCTTTTTCCTTGGCTTGGATTTTATCCCACTGGGTTTTGCCTAGCTAAGGTTTTAATGAGGGATTGCTTCATGGCTTCCAAGCTTGACTTGTTCCATATGGTCAAGCTTGAGGGGGAGTGTTGACATGAAGAAATAAAAGAGGTGATCAAGCATGACAAGAGAGTATGAGGTGAAGCATGAGAAGAAGAAACAATGTAGAGTAAGAGAGGAAACACATGGATGCGGATCAAGCTAAAGAAGAGTAACCTTGGATGACAAGCTATTCCGTACAACCTAAAGCTCCCAATGAGACTTGCAAGTAAAGAAAGAAGAAAGGTGAATTCAAATAAAGAAGAATCTCGCCAAGATTAGTCTTGGCGACTTAACTGAGCAATAGGAACGTTGGGGAGTTTGGTTCACGTGATGGGTTAAGGTTGAGAGATCAAGACAACCGTTGGGACATGTCACTTTCAGTCTGATCCGCCTGAACCATAGCAGTTTGGACTCTTCTCACTTGTTTATTAATTCTCTAGGATTTGCTTTGTTTATTGTTTTTCTATGTCGATCACATCTAGCCTATATTAAGGTTGTAACCTGAACCATTTCAAGCTAAGGAAATATAATTCCTCTTTACTTATCTTTTGCGCAATCTCTCTCTCTCTCTCTCTCTCTCTCGGATCATCTCCTTAATTCTCACATTGTTCTTGATAAATCACCACATATTCTCTCTTAATCCATTTAATTTATCAGTACCATGCTCTTGGTGATTGTTTCAAGCCATAAATGGCTTTCTTTAGCCTCAGCACATTCCCTGGTTTCACCATTCCTTCAAGACCAGGAGGAGGTAACATATAAACTTCATCTTCTAGTTCTCCTTGGAGAAAGGCATTCTTTACATCCATTTGCCATAGGTCCCACTCAAGATTGGTTGCAACTGATAGTACAATCCGAATGGTGTGAAGCTTGGCAACTGGTGCAAAGGTATCAATGTAGTCCTCTCCATAGGTTTGAGTGAATCCTCTAGCTACAAGTCTTGTCTTGCGCCTGTCTATCTTACCATTTGGTAAGTACTTGATAGTGAAGATCCACTTGCAAGATACAGCTCTCTTCCCTTTAGGTAGCTCACTCTCATACCATGTATCATTCTTGATCATGGCATCAGCTTCAGCATTGACTGAGTCTCTCCATTCTTGAATCAACATTGCTTCTTCATAGCTTCTTGGCACATAGCTCTCATCTAGACTGACCATGAACGAGCAGTGTTCTTCAGGGAACTCAGCAAATGAGCACACAGCTTGAGAGGGATGCTCCACAGCCTGGGCATTGTAGTACACTCTTGTGTTTACCCAGTTGGAAGCATTCCTCCTAACTCGTGTGCTTCTCCTCAAGGGAACTTCTTCTTGAACTCCTCCATTAGTTTCTTCTTGTATCTGATCTTCATCAACTTGAACCTGGTCTTCAATCTCTTGTGTCTGAACTTCATCCTCAGCTCCATGTCCTGTGTTCTGATCTCTTCCTACTGATTCTTCTCCACTTTGAGCAGGACCATCTGAACTTTGATCTCCTAGACCTCCAGTTTCAGATTCTCTGCCCCCCTCATGCTCAAAGTGGGATGGTTCTTCAGCTTCAACTGTAGTAGGCTTTTGATGCCCACTCTGATCCTGGGACACTCCAATCCCAAGTCCTTGTAGTATGTTTCTCAAACTAGCAGCTCGATCTGATGGTTGAGAAAGATCTTCAAGGTCTTCCCAATTCTTTCCATCATAATACCCTTTTTCTTCTATAAATCTCACATCTCTGGACACCAAGACTCTTCTCCCATCCGGATCAAAGCACTTGTATCCCTTTTGTTCAGTAGAGTACCCAATGAACATAGCCTTGGTACTCTTTGCTTCCAACTTGTTTCTCATCTCACGCGGTACCAGCACATAGCATAAGCACCCAAATATCCTCAAGTGATCCACCACTGGTTTACTCTTGTTGAGAACCTCAAAAGGAGACTGATCCTCTAGTATCTTGGTTGGTAACCTGTTGATCAGATAACAAGCAGATAATACAGCATCACTCCAATACCTCTTAGGAACACTTGTATGGAACATCATGGACCGAGCAACCTCCATGAGATGTCTGTTCTTCCTCTCAGCAACTCCATTTTGTTGTGGAGTGTATGGACAGCTAGTTTGATGTAGAATCCCATGTTGAGCTAGGTGGTCTTTGAACGCATTGCTAGTGTACTCCCCACCATTATCCGACCTGAAAATCTTAATCTTGGCATGATAATGGTTAGATACATAGCTTTGAAAATTTTTAAAAGCTTCTAGCACCCTATCTTTGGTTTTAATGAGAGTTATCCAGGTGTATTTGGATTTTTCATCAATGAAAGTGACATAATACTTATAACTATCCCTAGATAAACAAGGAGAGGTCCACACATCCGAGTGAACAAGATCAAAACACTTCTCATAGATAGTAGAAGATCTTTGAAACACACTCTTACAATGTTTTCCCAAAATACAAGCTTCACAATCATTATTCTTAAACATGACACCTGGAAACATTAAGCTCAAGGCTCTAACATGAGGATGACCTAGTCTAGCATGCCACAAATCATCCTTGCTTAAAGAAGAAACAGAACTAAAAGAAACACAAGACTTTGAAATAGGTGCAAGATCTTCAAGCATATAAAGATCTCCTTTGGTGGCTCCTTGCCCAATCAACTCACTGCTCTCAATATCCTGAAACTTCACATCATTAGGACTAAAAATAACATTGCATTGAAGATCAGTGGTGCATCTCTTGACAGATAACAGGTTTGAAGTAAACTCAGGCATGAAAAATGCTTTAGAATCTCTATCAAACAACTTCAACCTACCAATGCCTTTTATGGGAATCCTATCACCATTTGCAATCATAACATGGCCATGAGCAGGTTCAATGTCTTTAATGAGAGTACTATCACTTATCATATGATGAGATGCACCAGAATCAATAATTAAAGGCTTATGCATGTTTCTAGCCATATTGGTCCTAGGAGAATGCTTCAAGGACTCTAATACTCCTCTCAATCTATTAGAGAGACTAGAAGCATTCGCAGCAGGATATGAGTTCTCAAACATGCCTAGCAACCTATCATGATCACAAGACATTTTATGAGCAGAATATAAGTAACCAAGGGTGTTTCCGAGAGTGTTACCAGACTCCTTAAGAGCCTTGATGAGTGCATCAATGTCGGACCTCCTGATCATCTCCTGATCCAAGCTTTTTCCACTTGAGTGATGAGAAGTTAGAGCTTTGCCTTCACTTTCACCCGCTTGATTACTTGGGCTAGCTCCGGATAAACTAGAACCAGTAACTTCAGCAGAAAGGTGAGCTTTAGCCTCCCTATCCTTGTTGAACTTGCTAGGCTTGAGATGTGGGTGAAGGATCCAACATTGACTCTTCTTATGACCCGGCTTCTTGCAGTGATCACAGCTCCCTTCAAACCTCTCACCATACTTTCTTCCTTCACCCTTGTAACCCGCCTTGTTAGCTTGAGCTTCCTCTGCTTGGTGAGCCATAGACAGATCTCCTTTGCCATCAAACAAGCCGAGAGACCCTTCCTCTTTCTGAAGTTGAGCACAGACTTCCTCCATGGTGGGTAAGCTTGCCGACCTCAGTATGTGTTTGATGACATCCTTATAGCAAGGATCAAGTGTCATCATCAGTCCAAACACCTGATCCTGTTCCCTCCTCTCCATGAGAACTGCTTGATCACTTGTGCTTGGCCTTAAGCTCTCTAGTTCAGACCATAAAGATCTAAACTTCCCAATGTGTTTAGTTAGCTCCACTCCATCTTGCATCAAGGAAGTGATAGCTCTCTTCAACTCAAACACTCGGCTTAGGTTTGAGACATTTCCAAATGTCTTTTGGAGAGTCTCCCATAGGTGTTTGGGAGTCTCACAGTAGCTGTAAGCTTCAAGCAAGTGAATCTCTAGTGATGCTTGAAGGACCGAGAGCACCATCAAGTCATCTTGAACCCACTTCTTGTCTTCAGCTAAAGCAAGCGCTTTTCCACCCTCACCATCTTCATCTTCTTTGGCCACTGGTTCTGGACCATCATCAGTGATGTGGTTCCACAACCCTAGCCTCCCAATAGCAGTCTTCACCAAGCGAGACCACAGCAAATAGTTTCCACCACCTTTCAAAGCAATCGGAACTGTAACCAGTTTGTTTCCACCCATCTTCTCTTGAACCGACTTGAATGAATCTCAAAGCTTCAATCTTGTAACTCAGCTGAAGAACCTCACGAACTAGACCTCAGGAACACAAGAACACAAGATAACCAGTACGCAAGACACCAACTTTATCACAAGAACCTTTGAATCCGCAAGAACACAAGAGAGAGAAGAAGTAGAAATGACTCGATCTCTTAATACTACAGCCAACCAGGCTCTGATACCATGATATTTTAGAGATTAGTAAGTGTATTAAGAGAGTAGAGAAGAGAATCCGAGAGTAGAGAACAGAATAAGAGAGATTTGTATAAGGAACTATTTGAGAATCATGATGAACAAGAGAGAGAGTTGTGTAGAGAGATAAACTCTTGATTGATTATTATGAGAGATGAATACAGGATATATAAAGGGAGATTACAAAGGGTTTGCGCAGCTTAGATCACTATGCTAAGCATGTGGAGTCAAAGATAATACTAGGCTGAGGTTAATCACATGCTTGATGCCAAAGGTATCTTGACTAGATGCTGATTACTTTCCAGCCTGTCAATAGCTGCAAAGGGGCGCGCTACAACGGTCACAAACTCTTCCTTTGAACTCAGCAAACCTTCCTTCTCAACCCAAGGCTCCTTCATTGCTTTCACTGATAAATTAAATGGATTAAGAGAGAATATGTGGTGATTTATCAAGAACAATGTGAGAATTAAGGAGATGATCCGAGAGAGAGAGAGAGAGAGAGAGAGATTGCGCAAAAGATAAGTAAAGAGGAATTATATTTCCTTAGCTTGAAATGGTTCAGGTTACAACCTTAATATAGGCTAGATGTGATCGACATAGAAAAACAATAAACAAAGCAAATCCTAGAGAATTAATAAACAAGTGAGAAGAGTCCAAACTGCTATGGTTCAGGCGGATCAGACTGAAAGTGACATGTCCCAACGGTTGTCTTGATCTCTCAACCTTAACCCATCACGTGAACCAAACTCCCCAACGTTCCTATTGCTCAGTTAAGTCGCCAAGACTAATCTTGGCGAGATTCTTCTTTATTTGAATTCACCTTTCTTCTTTCTTTACTTGCAAGTCTCATTGGGAGCTTTAGGTTGTACGGAATAGCTTGTCATCCAAGGTTACTCTTCTTTAGCTTGATCCGCATCCATGTGTTTCCTCTCTTACTCTACATTGTTTCTTCTTCTCATGCTTCACCTCATACTCTCTTGTCATGCTTGATCACCTCTTTTATTTCTTCATGTCAACACTCCCCCTCAAGCTTGACCATATGGAACAAGTCAAGCTTGGAAGCCATGAAGCAATCCCTCATTAAAACCTTAGCTAGGCAAAACCCAGTGGGATAAAATCCAAGCCAAGGAAAAAGAGTGGATCACTTCATGGAGGAGAGATCAGTGACATGAGATATCTATGAGTCCCATCCTCGGATGGATGGACTCACACACTTTAGTACTTGCTGCCTTTGTGAAGATATCAGCTAGCTGGTCTTCACTTCTTGTGTAGCATGGGAGGATCACTTGCTGCTCCACTGCTTGTCTCACCTTGTGGCAGTCTACTTCTATGTGTTTGGTTCTCTCATGGAAGACTGAGTTGGATGCAATGTGTATTGCAGCCTGGTTGTCACAATGCATAGTCATTGGTGTGTTGATCTCGATCCCCAAGTCCTTTAGCAATCCCTTGATCCATATAAGCTCACTTGTAAGCTTCCTCATTGATCTATACTCTGCCTCAGCACTTGAACATGATACCACCTTCTGCTTCTTGCTCTTCCATGTGACCAGATTCCCTCCAATGAAGGTGCAATAGCCTGTAGTTGATCTTCTATCAACCCTATCTCCAGCCCAATCAGCATCACAGTACCCAACCACTTCAGTGTTCTTGTTACATGCCATCCACACTCCTTGACCAGGCGCCTCTCTCAAGTATCTTAAGATCCTTTCCACCATGTTCCAGTGATGCACCTTAGGAGATCCCATGTGCTGGCTTACTTGGTTCACAGCAAAGCATACATCAGGTCGGGTGATGGTTAGATAGATAAGCTTGCCCACCATCCTTCTATACTTCTTGACATCTTTGAATGGAGTAGCTTCATACTCCCCCTCTCGCAGTACCTTGTAGCCTTCTTCCAATGGTGTTTTGGCCTGTTTACTTCCAATGGTTCCTGCCTCATTCAAGATATCAAGTGTGTACTTCCTTTGAGATATGAACAACCCCTCTTTAGAGCGGCAAAATTCAATCCCTAGGAAGTACTTTAACTCTCCCAAATCCTTAATATCAAAAGTAGATTTGAGAAAAGATTTAGTTGAGATGATACCTTCCTTGTTGCTACCAGTGATGATTATGTCATCAACATATACCAGTATGACTATGATACCTTCCTTGCTGGTGAGAGTGAAGAGAGAGTGGTCTGCTTGAGACTTCACAAAACCTCTTCCATTCAATGTTGAGCTTAGCTTGTGGTACCATGCTCTTGGAGATTGTTTCAATCCGTAGATGGCCTTCCTGAGTCTAAGCACATTTCCTGGTTTCACCATGTCTTCAAGGCCAGGAGGAGGTCTCATGTAGACTTCATCATCTAACTCTCCTTGAAGAAATGCATTCTTCACATCCATTTGCCACAAGTCCCACTCCAAGTTGACCGCGAGTGAGAGTAGGATTCTTATGGTGTGCAGTTTTGCCACTGGTGCAAATGTATCCAAGTAATCTTCACCATAAACTTGAGTGTAGCCTCTTGCCACCAGTCTGGTTTTCTTCCTCTCTGGCTTTCCATTAGCTCCATACTTGATTGTGAAGAGAAGCCGGCTTGTCACTGCTTTCTTTCCTTTGGGAAGCTCACTTTCAAAGTATGTTCCATTCTTTTCCATAGCTCCCATCTCATCTCCAACAGATGCTCCCCACTCCTCATCTTGCATGGCTTCCTCATATGTCTTTGGGATCCATTCTTGATCCACTTCGGTGATGAAGGCTTGATGCTCTGCTGGGTAGTGAGCTAGTGAGCATACAGCACTAATGGGGTGTGCTACAGCCTCAGCATTGAAGTATACTCTTGTTTTACTCCAATCAGAAGCTGGTTTCCTGACTCTTGTACTCCTTCTAGGATGTATCAGCTCAGGTTCAGCCTCATCATTGATTCCACTTGGCTCTCCCATCTGTTCCTCAGCTCCTGATCTCTCACCTTGATCATGAGATACTGAGCTTTCTTCAGGTTGAGCTTGCGCAGGCTGCTGCTCAGTTCTATCACCCCCTTCATGATCAAGATGAGTGATCTCAACACCTTCTTCAGCTTGTGTTGGAACCTCTCTGACCGGGGCTGGTGAGTTTGGTAAACTGATCCCAAGCCTTTCCATAATAACTCTGAGGTTATTAGCTCTGTCCGAGGCAGATTGAGATAGATTCTTTAGTTCTTCCCAACTCCTCTCAGCATAATACCCCTTTGATTCCAGGAACTTAACATCCTTTGATACTAGGACCCTTCTTGTCTCTGGAACATAGCACTTGTATCCTTTCTGAGATGTAGAGTAGCCAATGAACATGGCCTTTGTGCTTTTAGCTTCTAACTTGTTCCTCAGTTGTCCTGGAACAAAAACAAAACACACACACCCAAACACCCGCAAATGGTCTATAGATGGTTTGGTTTTGTTCAGTACCTCATATGGTGTGGAATCAAGTAGAACCCTTGTAGGTGTGCGGTTGATTAGGTAGGTAGCAGTGACCACTGCATCTCCCCAAAATCTTTTAGGGACATTGGCGTGGAACATGATACTCCTGGCCACCTCCATAAGGTGTCTATTCTTCCTCTCAGCCACACCATTTTGTTGTGGAGTGTAAGGGCAGCTAGTTTGTTGGATAATTCCGTGTGCAGCTAGGTGTTGTTTGAAGGCTGTGCTAGTGTATTCACCACCATTATCTGATCTAAGAATTTTAATCTTGACATTGAAATGGTTAGTGATATAGTTTTGGAAATTTTTAAAAGCTTCTAGCACCCTATCTTTAGATTGCAACAATGTGATCCAAGTATACTTGGATTTTTCATCTATGAATGTCACAAAATACTTATGCTGTTCTCTAGATGCACAAGGGGCAGTCCACACATCAGAATGTATTAAATCAAAGCAATTTTCATAGATAGTCTTGGATTTAGGAAATACATTTCTACAATGTTTCCCTAAGATACAAGCTTCACAATCACTTTTAAAATTAATACTAGGCAACAGGATGTTCAAAGCATGCGAGTGAGGATGACCTAATCTAGCATGCCACATTACATCTTTAGGGAATTCAGAGACAGAAACAAAAGCACTAGATAAATCAGAAGCTGGTCTTGTGTCCTCAAGCAAGTACAAGTCCCCCTTGGTGACACCTTTTCCAAGCAACTTACTAGAATCAATATCCTGAAAAGACACACTGTTAGGAGTGAAAGTAACTTGACAATTTAAATCAGTAGTGACTCTCTTAACAGATAGCAAGTTTGAGGCAAAAGTGGGCATGTAAAAAGCTTTAGAGTCTTTATCAAACAGCCTAAGATCTCCTACACCTTTTATTGGAATTTTATCACCATTAGCTATCATCACATTTCCTATCACTGGTTCAATGTTTTTAATCAGGTTCAAATCACTAATCATGTGATGAGAAGCACCAGAGTCGATTATCAAAGGTTTAGCTGATTTTAAAACATTTAAAACATCACCAGCAGTGTGAGAAGCATTAAGAGAGATCCCAAAGGTTCTAGAGATACCAGATTCTTTTAGGGCCTTGATGAGAGCTTCCAAGTCAGACCTCTTGAGAAGCTCATCTATGTTGGTCCTTGGTGTGTTGTACACTGATGTTGAAGCCATTGCGCTTCCTCCACCATGGTTGCTGTTGGAGCAGACTGAGTTTGGAGTTGATGGCTCAACTCCATCAGCTGAGAAGTTGGCTCTTGCATCCTGGTACTGAGTTCTTGTCTCCTTGAACTTGTTTGGCTTCAGATGGGGATGTAGGATCCAGCACTTGTCTTTGAGATGACCCTTCTTCTTGCAGTGGTCACAGATCAAGGACTTCCTATCCTCATGTTTGTAAGCAGCCTTGTTGGCGACCACTTCCTCAGCCTGGTGAGCCATGCTCAAGTCTCCCTTGCTTCCAAATAGGCTCACTGACCCTTCTTCCTTCTGGATTTGAGCACACACATCATCTAAGTCAGGGAGCTTATCAGCCCTTAGGATATGCTTGATAAGGCCACCATAGGATGAGTTGAGTGTGAGCAGCATCCCAAAGACTTTATCTTCTTCACGCCTGGCTAAGAGGATATCATTGTCCACAGTGTGTGGTCTTAATATCTCCAGCTCTGCCCAAAGAGATCTGAACTTGCCAAAGTGGGGCTGGAACTCCACATCTCCTTGACTGAGACCATTGAGGGCTTTCTTTACCTCAAAGACCTTGGTGAGATTGGAGACATTCCCATACACCTTGTACAGAGTGTCCCACAACTGCTTGGTAGTCTCACAGTAAGAGTAAGACTCCATAATTGCTGGTTCAAGTGAGCTAAGGAGGGCTGAGAGCACCATGAGATCTTCTTGTTCCCATTTCTCTTCATCAGCTACCACCATCTCCTTTCCATCTTCTCCTTGGACGGTTTGTTTTGGAGCTGATGCTGTTGTTGCATACTTCCATAAACCTTTTCCTCCAAGGGCTCTCTTCACCATCCTGGCCCAGAAGAGATAGTTAATCCCTTTCAAGGTCACAGGTATGTTGAGGTGTTTGTTGTTGTTGTTGTTGTTTTCCTCCATTTTTCTTTCAAATCGCCAAGAACAGGAGAGAGAAAGTTAAGAACAGAGTTGAGATGAACAAGAACAGAGTTTGCGGAAGTTAGAATAGGTTTCAAGAGCTTTGATGCTCTGATACCATGATAAATTAAATGGATTAAGAGAGAATATGTGGTGATTTATCAAGAACAATGTGAGAATTAAGGAGATGATCCGAGAGAGAGAGAGAGAGAGAGAGAGATTGCGCAAAAGATAAGTAAAGAGGAATTATATTTCCTTAGCTTGAAATGGTTCAGGTTACAACCTTAATATAGGCTAGATGTGATCGACATAGAAAAACAATAAACAAAGCAAATCCTAGAGAATTAATAAACAAGTGAGAAGAGTCCAAACTGCTATGGTTCAGGCGGATCAGACTGAAAGTGACATGTCCCAACGGTTGTCTTGATCTCTCAACCTTAACCCATCACGTGAACCAAACTCCCCAACGTTCCTATTGCTCAGTTAAGTCGCCAAGACTAATCTTGGCGAGATTCTTCTTTATTTGAATTCACCTTTCTTCTTTCTTTACTTGCAAGTCTCATTGGGAGCTTTAGGTTGTACGGAATAGCTTGTCATCCAAGGTTACTCTTCTTTAGCTTGATCCGCATCCATGTGTTTCCTCTCTTACTCTACATTGTTTCTTCTTCTCATGCTTCACCTCATACTCTCTTGTCATGCTTGATCACCTCTTTTATTTCTTCATGTCAACATTCACTCGCCAAGTTACCTTACTGCACATCCCATTTACCTTTTACTGTGTGGTAACTTTATTTTTACCACACAGTAACTTTTCCCAAGTTACATTCTCCTTCTTCTCTTCTCTCATAATTCCTCATCTCTTTTCTCACTCCTTTCAACACTTTGTTTCCATTTCTTTCTTCAAGGCTTTTCTTAAATCCTCATTTGATATCAAAGACTTGGGAGAACTAAAGTACTTTCTAGGGATTGAGATATGCCGATCTAAAGAGGGGCTATTCTTAAACCAGAGAAAGTACACACTTGATATGTTGAGTGAGGCAGGTGATCTAGGTGCAAAGAAAGCAAAGACTCCATTGGAAGATGGGTACAAAGTATTGCGCAAGGGGGAGTTTGAGGATAAACCATTTGAAGATGTCAAGAGGTACAGAAGAATGGTGGGAAAACTCATCTATCTAACCATCACAAGGCCAGATATATGCTTTGCCATGAACCAAGTGAGCCAGCAGATGCAAGCACCAAAAGTTCATCATTGGGGCATGGTTGAGAGGATTCGAAGGTATCTAAGAGAAGCAGCAGGACAAGGAATCTGGATGGGGTGCAATAAGAGCACTGAGATAGATGGATACTGTGATGCTGATTGGGCAGGAGATAGAGTTGATAGGAGATCAACTACTGGCTATTGCACTTTCATTGGAGGCAACCTGGTGACTTGGAAGAGCAAGAAACAAAAGGTTGTGTCTTGTTCAAGTGCTGAAGCTGAGTATAGGGCAATGAGGAAGCTGACAAGTGAGTTGATCTGGATCAAGGGGTTACTTAAGGATTTGGGAATTGAGTTCACAACACCTATCACCATGCATTGTGACAACCAGGCGGCTATACACATTGCCAGCAACTCTGTCTTCCACGAGAGAACCAAGCACATTGAAGTTGATTGTCACAAAGTGAGGCAAGCAGTTGAGCAGAAGGTTATACTCCCATGCTACACCAGAAGTGAGGATCAGTTGGCAGATATCTTCACCAAGGCTGCAAGTTCTAAAGTCTGCGAGTTCATCCATTCAAAGCTTGGACTTGTGGATCTTTCATCTCAGTGATCCCCTCGTCATGAAGTGTTCTACTCTTTCCTTGGTGTGTTTTTGTCCCACTGGGTTTTGCACATCAAGGTTTTAATGAGGGAATGCTTCATGATCTTCCAAGCTTGACTTGTTCCACATGGTCAAGCTTGAGGGGGAGTGTTGAGATGAAGCATCATGAGTAAAGAGAAACCAGATCAAGCATAAGAAAGCAAAGGATCACGAGTACTTGTGAATCAAGTCTGTCCGTACAGCTAACCTAGCTTGGAGCATAAGGTAGCATAGTTGGATATTCAAATAATGTGAAGACTTAAGAGATGAGAAGAGGAGAAGAAGAAACTCGCCAAGTAAAAGAAATGGTTGGCGAGTTTGAAGATGGTCACGGGTGAGAGTAAGGAGAGAGTGGTTCCCAACCGTTGGGACCTGTCCCTTTCACTCTGCCCACTCTGCTCACCTCTGTCCATACGCCAGACTTGTTTAGTATTGTTGCAAGTTCTTTGTTTATTATTATCCAGAGATTTGTCTCTCTTTATATACTCATTGTATGCAAACCATTTTTAGGATCAAGGAAATATGTCTTTCATTCTCTTTGTCTCTCAATCTCGCTACTCTCTCTCACTCATCTCTCCATACTTCTAATCTTCTCATTCTTTCATTCTCCACTGATTAGTGGTTCCAAATAAAGCTTCTTAGATCGTGGTTCATCCTGGTTTGATAAGAA
>NW_026616230.1:0-28125 GCF_000801105.2 Raphanus sativus | reverse complement strand
GCGGCTAGAGCCCAAACGCTAACGGACCACAACAAAAAGAGAAACAAACAGGCCACAGCCCAATCTTAGAAACCCGGCCGTCGGTACGCGAGCGAATATAAAGAGTTAAGGAAAGAGATATCATATCTCGACTCCATGAACGTTTATGAAAACGTTTTCCGTTTCGGTTTCATTTCGTCTATTCAATCGTTCTTTCCTTAACAGGTTATGCGTTTAGACGAGTAAGGTACGACCAGTCGTCCGAGAGCGGCGAATCCAACCTCGAGACGCTCGTAGCTAGCTGCCCTGTCTCGAGAAGCTGACCGTAATCAGGGATCGCTTGAGCTTCTTGAGATCATGCGTGTGCGGTCCGCGGTCTTTGAAAAGTTTCGTTCTAGGATTGAGGATTACGAAGTGGTCTGTTGGAGAGGATCATGTTGTGGAGATAGATGCTCCGAGGCTTGAGCTTATGAGTCTCTGTGTGATCAGTTATCTCGAATCGTCGTTATTCACAGTATGCTCCATGTGCGGTGGTGAAATCGATGTTAACTTTGATGGGAAGGACGGTTATGCATTACTGTACCAAGATGATGATGATGATGATGATGATGATGGTGATGATGATGATGATGATGATGATGATTCCAAGAGGACTATGATCCGTAATTTCCTCACCAGTATATCCACAGTCTGCGGCATGGAGATCTCTTCTGTTACTCTACAGGTAGGCACACTCATGATGTTTGATTCCAATAACAGTTTATAAATAATACAAAAATGCATGATTTATTATCATTACATTTTTTTTTGAATATTGTAAACACAGGTCATTCATAATTACTCAAAAGTGGAACCGTTGCCTCAGTTCTTTGACTTGTCTTGGTTAAAAGTTTATTTCCGTTGAGTCGTTTTGGGAATTGCTGCCAACCTTTCTTTGTTGCTGCCCGAGTCTACACACACTCGTCCTGGTGCGTCTTTATTATTCTTCTATGCAAAAAGTTTGCATAATCCCATAGAAACTTAACTACCTCTTTGTTTGAGTCAGGAATTTGAGTTTGATAAAGAGGGATGCCCAATGAAACTCTCCTCTGTGCCGCAGTGTTTCGTATCATCTCTCAAGTATGTTGAGCTTGTGACACAAGGCACAACAAAAACATCAAGCCAGATGAAATTAGCTATATTCTTTCTGAGGAACTGCGCTGTCCTGAAGAAACTGACTTTAAGCGGGAGTTTCGGTGACGACATCATTAAGAAAATCAAAAAGATTCAAGAAGGTCTAAAAGGTGCGTCATTGTCACTGGTTGAGCCACAACTTATATAACCCTAGACAAGATGAAGAATGAATCTAACTTATAGTAGTAGTAGTAATCCAATGTAAGACTATTTTAGCTTCTTTTTTTGCGTCATTGTCAAGTTTCCTAGGTTCGACCTAGATGTTATCAAGCTAATTTGCCTTCTTTAAGAGTTTTATACTCTCAATCAGACTCTATTAATCTTGAAGTTGGGGGTTATGTGAATATCTTGAATCAATATAATATGAATGATTATAATCTTGCTAATCCACTTCATAAACCTGAGAGCGAGTGTCAAAGTTTTAGTAATGCAGTTATAATCATTTATACATTTATTTCTCTTCATACAACGTTTTGTTAAGGACTTGTAGAGTTGTAGTAGCATATATATCTCGTCAGTTCTCAAGTTATTAGCTCAATCTACATCAGTTTTCAATTTTGTCCGATCAATCACAATTGTTAAGCATGTCGGCCATTTTGGTTTAATACTGTAGTAGTCCAGAATTGACTCTGTTTTGGATGCTCTGGAAAATCTGGAAATCCAAGAATAACTTGAAATCTTTAATGGAATGAGAGTTAATCCTCGACGTGGTGCTATGTTATGTTACTGCAGAGGTTTGTGACTGGATAGGAAAACACAAGTAAAGACTCTAGCGTACCGCGACTTGTGCTGTCCAAAGGAGATTATGGTCTCCTCCCGTAATCATACTACAAATGTAAAGTTGATGCTGCATATACAATTCTCAAAGCTCAAATGAACTAGTAAACGAGTTACCTACCTAATGGGCTTTATAATGATTATTACATTCATCAGTTCTAATAAAAGTTATTGTAGTGGGCCGGGCCATCGATAGTAAGAGTCCAATTTTCTCACCCAAAATCGAGAGATGGGAACAAAAACAGATGAGAATACGTGGCATGATTTTAGAGTTTGAAATGTTGAGGTGGCGGCTTTAAAAGAAGAGAGAGAAACCAAAGGTCTTGTGACAATTTAGGGTTTAGAGAGCGCAAGTAATGGAGAAAAAGTTGGCGAAAGAGAAGCAAAGCAACTCAGAGATGAACGATTTACCAGATTCGTTGCTTTGTCACATACTCTCTTTCCTGTCGACAAAAGATTCATATCGAAGCAGCCTTTTGTCGAAACGCTGGAGGAGTCTCTGGTTACAGGTTCCTGTTTTCGACTTGGACTCACACCTATTCCACCACTATGACGATTTCAGGTTTATTGATTTGGACAATAGGTTTCTTGAATCTGACGAAAAACTAACCTTGAATAGATTCAAGTTGAGCTGAGCCCATGAGTATGTTGATGATTATTTTGAAGAGGATAGTGTTTTGGGGTCATGGATAGATGCTTTAGTCAAGCGCAGAGTTCGCCATCTAGATTTTGAGGTTGACTCAGATTATTACGAACTTGTTTGGATGCCTCTTTCGCTGTATTCGTGTACCACCTTGGTCAGCTTAAGTCTCTGCCACGTGGACTTGTGCGGCTCTGAACTAGCGTCTGCTGTCTCCCTGCCTTGTCTCAAGGTTATGCGTTTAGATAGAGTAAGGTACGATGACGACCTTGATGTGCTTCTAGCTAGCTGCCATGTTCTCGAGAAGCTGACCGTAATCAGGGGTCGCTTTGAGCGTCTTGCAACCTTGCGTGTGCGGTCCAAGTCTTTGAAAAGTCTCGCTCTAGGTATTGAGGATTTCGAAGGTTGTCTCTTGGGAGAGGAGGATCATGCTGTGGAGATAGATGCTCCGAGGCTTGAGCTTATGAGTCTCCGTGATGAATTATCTCGAAGCGTCGTTATTCACAGTATTGCTCCCTATGCACTGGTGAGAATCGATGTTAACTTTGATGGGAAGTACGGTATTGCATTACTGTACCAAGATGATGATGACGATGATTATGATGATTCCAAGAGGACTATGATCCGTAATTTTCTCAGCAGGATATCTAGAGTCCGCGGCATGGAGATATCTTCTGTTACTCTACAGGTACACACACTCATGGTGTTGACTAAATAACAATATATATACCTAATACAAGAATGCATTAGTATCATTACATTTTTTTTTTTAATATTGTGAACACAGGTCATCCATAATTACTCAAAATTGGAACAGTTACCTCAGTTCTCTGACTTGTCTTGGTTAAAAGCTTGTTTCCTTGAGTCGTTTTGGGAATTGCTGCCAACCGTTCTTTGTTGCTGCCCGAATCTACACACACTCTTCCTGGTGAGTCTCTTGTATGTAAACGTTTGCATATCATCCCATAAAACTTAACTATCTCCTTGTTTAGAAATTTAAGTTTGATAAAGAGGGATGCCCGATCAAACTCTCCTCTGTGCCGCCGTGTTTCGTGTCATCTCTCAAGTATGTTGAGCTGGCTGCACCAGGCACAACAAAAACATCAAGCCAGATGGAATTAGCAAGATTCTTTCTGAGGAACTGCGCTGTCCTTAAGAAACTGACTTTAAGAGGGAGTTTAGGTGATGACATCATTAAGAAAATCAAGAAGATTCCAAGAAGGTCTAGAAGGTGCGTCATTGTCACTGGTTGAGCCACAGTGGGCGAGATGAAGAATGAATCTAACTTATAGTAGTAGTAATCCAGTGTACGACTATCTTAGGTTTTTTGTGTGGGCATAGCTTCAAGTTTCCTAGGTTCGACCTAGATGTTATCAAGCTCTAATTTACCTTTTTAAGAGAGCTCCGACTCTGTTAACCTTATATCTTATGTAGTTGGGTGTTATGAAGAATCCACACTTGTTTAAAATATATATTTTGTACATGAAAAATAGCGTAACAGCCGCAAAAGAATATAAACTGGATCCAGAGACGAAGAGAAGTGAATCTAAATTGGTAATAAGCTCTGCATCCTTTACATGCAGCAGTAAGGTGTCTTCTGAAGTGTAATGAGCTCAAAGTCATTCTTCTCCAGCATATGTAATTTAACGTTTGAATGTTCAAGCATTTAGTCAAATAATCAAAGACCATTGCTAAAAAAATACTCGGTTTCTATTTGCCGAGATGTTCCCTTATAGCTTCGGTAAGTAATAGGCAATAGCTAATCTCAAAATAATTTGACTTTCAAACAAATTAATTTTTCAGATGGAGATAATATATTTTGCTTTTCGGTATATAAGTTGACTATGGTTCATGCATTTTTACTTTAAAAGTATTGTCGATGCATTTTGTTGGTATATTTATCTATGCTACTAATATAGTAGTTGTATATCAAATTGAATGTGCATTGGAATTTATGTGGAAAGTGTTGGGGACAAATAGTACAAGTCATTTATGCAAAACCAACCGAATTCAAGTCACAGCCCCACTTTTACTGTGCTCCTGTTCTTAAAGAGAGGCAGTGAAGCATGAACACATTCCTTACAACACAATCTGAAAGAAAGAAAAAAAAGATCATGACTCGAAGCCATTGTTATTGCTTTTCTGGTATTATAATCTCCCTCCTAATCCACACTCTTGCTTCTCCTCCACTCCACTTTTTCCTCCCAGACCAGAGAGATGCTCTTTTGGAATTCAAAGACGAGTTTCGCATTGAAGAGTTCGATCCAATTCCATGGAACAAAAGCAGTACTGATGATTGCTGTTTTTGGAAGGGCGTCACGTGCGATGATAGATCTGGCCAGATCACGTGCTCAACGGCTCTCTTAAAACTAATAGTAGCCTATCTCGTCTCACACTAGTTGACCTTTCTCACAATGATCTGGTAGGTGATATTCCGGTTTCAATAGGCAATCTAAAGAGGCTAAGACACATTAACCTTGGGGATAACACTCTCATAGGTGCAATTCCAAGTTCAATAGGCAATCTAAACCAGCTCAGATACCTTAGCCTTGGGATCAACCAGCTCATAGGAGAGATTCCTTCCTCAATAGGAAACCTTTCTTATCTCTTCTATCTTCAACTTTCCACTAATAATTTGGTAGGTCAAGGTTCCGGCTTCCATCGGAAACCTTAACAAACTACAAGTCATGTCACTTGGCCAAAACAACTTAAACGGCACTATTCATGTTTCATTCACCAACTTAACCAAGCTTTATCATATTAGCCTCCGCTCTAATAACTTCACATCCACGCTACCATCTGACATGAGTGGATTCCACAGTTTGAAGCATTTTGATGTAAGTAGTAACCGTTTCACACAATGACTTCACCGGAACTCTCCCACCTCATTGGTTCTCCAGCTGGCGCGAGATGACCAGAACGAGGGTAGAAGATGACCCTTACATGGCGGATATCATCAACGATTCCGTCTTTTATCGTAATTCGATGGTGATGGTGATTAAAGGAGTAGAGACGAGCTTCGAGCGGATCCAACAAGACTTCAGAGCCATTGATTTTTCCGGAAACATGATATACGGCGAGATCCCTGAATCTTTGTGCTATCTGAAAGAGTTGCATCTTCTCAACTTGTCAGGTAACGGCCTCACAAGCCATATCCCACGGTCATTGGCGAATCTGACAAAGCTCGAGACGTTGGACCTATCGCGTAATGAGTTGTCAGGTCAAATCCCTCAAAGTCTTGGTGAGCTCTCCTCTCTGTCGTACATGAACTTCTCTAGTAACTTCCTTGAAGGTCCGGTGCCACGAGGGCACGCAGTTTCAAAGACAAAACTGTTCTTCTTTCTCCGACAACCCTAGACTCTTTGGTCTCGAAGAAATATGTGGAAAAAGTCATGCTTCGCTTCCTGCAACAGAGCAGCAGCTGGAGGAAGTGTTAGAGGCGGATGAACAAATGTTTAGTTGGGTAGCAGCTGCAATAGCCTACGGACCTGGTCTGTTTTTTGGATTGGTGATTGGACATATCTTTACTTCATGCTATCATAAAAGTTGGTCGAAGAAAACTCAGAGTCACCATAAGTGATTGATAAAACTTATATTGTATGTTGCAGTAAGCATTTGTTGTAACTTCTGTTTTTTATTTTCTTAGAATGTTTTTAATAGTAGAAAAACATCTTTCGTGGCTTTGCTTTAAATGGTATGCGAGAACTTGTTTTTTTTTTATGTAACAGATACGCGAGAACTTGTTTCTACTCAAATCTTCAACTTGTCGTAGGAAATAGGAATCATGACAATACAAATAGTGACGATCATGATTCATGCATATACTAATTTTCATTATCACAGAAGTTACTCATCCGAATCCTAAAGGAAAAATGGAGAGATTCTAACATTTAACAAATAATTCAACTTATGAAAAATACAATTTTTATATATTTTACTATATTATTATACGTAAAATTATACTATTTGAAATAAATTTTATGTTCAGTTTTCTAGACTAAAACTATTGTATATAATAATTTAATATTTGTAATTTATGTAAAAACATATATCCATCTAGATTCCCTTAATAAACGTAAAATATTCAAATAACACTTTTTATAAAAACTTAAAAATGTTTATACTATTTTTGTTTTAAAATATGTAAATTACTATTTTTGTTTTAAAATATGTAAATTATTTTTTGTATTTTTTACAACTGTTTTATTTAATTGAAACGTAAAAACACAATTATAAGAATATACTTCCTCCGTTTTTATTTACATGACGTTTTAGAACAATTTGGTTGTTTCCATATATTTGACGCATTACAGAAATCAATGCAAATTATAGTGAAAAAAGACTCCATTTACCCTGTATTAAATATGAGTTACGACACAAGATAGTTAATCAACGAAGGCTAAAAATGATAATTTACTAAATACCTTAATTTGTGTGAAATCTCTACAGCGACATATAAAAGAAAACAGAGGGAGTATAAAATAATAGAAATACAACCAAATTGTTTATTGTTTAACAAAGGATTCAAACGATTGATGTCTCGAAGAGATCGTTGATGATTTGTTATCGGATTGTCGTCAGTTCTTGGTGTAAAGTTTCATATGAATTTCAGTTTAAATTTAGCAAGAAAAAAAAACGATTCCCACGCCGAAATTACGAATGGTCAAGGAAGCTGAAAAGTCGTAATGTTTGGCCTCCTTCGGACAAAAGGAGTGTCTTATGTTTTCTGATTAAACTAGTAATAACTATGACTAGTTACGTACATCCAAAAATAAGAATCCAGCTGCATGCAACTCACCACCATTTGTATTTTTAAGTCCCAAAAATAGGAATCCAGCTGCAATTTACCACTACTTCCACGTTCACCCACACACTCATCTCTCTTTCTCTCGATGTTCATCATTTATACTAGAAAAATTATCAAAAATACCATTTTCATAATACCATTTTTCATGTTTACATTAACTATTTTTACCACCACTTTCAATGAAGGGTTTAGATTTGAAGGTTTAAGATTTAGGGTTTAGATTTGATGTTTTAGGGTTTAGGGTATATAGTTTAGGGTTTAGAGTTGAAGATTTAAGGTTTATAATTGATGATTTAAGGTTTATAATTGAGGTTTTAGGGTTTAAGGTTTAGAGTATTGAATTTAGGGTATATAGTTTAGGGTTTAGGGTTTATTGTTGAGGATTTAGGGTTTAGGGTTTAGAGTTGGAAGTTTAGGATTTAGAGTTTATAATTAGAATTTTGAAAAGCATATAAAAACAAAGATATAAGAACCTTTAACCTTTTAATAAATAAGGTATTTTTGAAAATGTGTATTTAGTGGTGGTAAAGATGAATAGTGATACCTTAAAAGTGATATTTTTGAAAATTCCCCTTTATACTATATGAGACCCAATGAACATCTTCCATTGTTGAAAACCACACATTTCTATAGTTTATTAATTTAGTGCCTAAATAAATATTTAAACACTAATCTTCTGTATAATAAGGTATTCTATATAATTAAGCAACGCATTGTTTTTTTTTTTTTGAAAAAAGCAACGCATTGTTGTATGCATACATCATTGTATCTTTTACTAGGAAATGAGTTTTTGGGACTTGATTCATTGTTTTCTTCAACGCGTTAAACCCATTTTTCAGTGCGTACACTGATGAAACCCAAAGTGCAAACAACAAAAGGGAAAGAAGAAGTATCCACTAGATTCATTTTTTATGTCTTGAATATGTATTGATTCACTAATACTAGTAGTTTTTAAAATTAAAGTTTTCAGATCGAAATACTCATATATTAGTTGTTTACTTATAATTTTAAAAGATCTAAATTTATTTTCTAACTAATAAAAAAATTCGTTGATGTAGTCAAACTTATAACTTATAATACCACTAAGTTTGTATGTATTTACTTTTAAATTTTATCATATGTTTTCGCATTACATTTCATTATTATTTAAAAGTATGAATCGTTTAAACTTATACTTCTTCTGTGTATAATATGTAATATTTTAATTTTTACATTTTAAATATAATATTTTTTAAAAAGTTATGCTTTTTAATTTTATTCAAAGTTATTCAATCAATAATATTTTTGATTATTTTTATGATTAATTGAACTACTTTTAGTTTATATTTTTCATAATATTTTTAATGTTTCAATATTTATGTTTTTCTCATAATTTTTTATTATTAAATAAAAGTGTATATTTTATCAAGTCAGGTATATAAGAGAAAATTGATGGCAGTGGTCTAATGAAACGTTTGTTTACTTTTGATTTTAACTTTCTAAACTCAGATTATTTCCAATATATTTTGCTATTTTTTTCTTTAAAATAGAAGAGCTTTATAATAGAGATAAATTTGTTCTAATGTATTTAAAAAAACTGTAATTTTCTAGTGTAGAAAAATTAATGAACTCCTACTTAAATCACTGTACCAAAAAAACTTCCGCATGTATTCAAAGCTTATCAGCTTGATTTAAAATAGACTAACTTTTATTAATGGTTGCATTTGAACATAAACCAACATTTTGTTGCTAAAGTTCTCCGAATCATAAAAATTTAAAGCCACAATTATAGTAATCTAGTGGTTGATAACTCAAATCTATTGATGGAAACCAGTGACCGAGTCTCATCCACAACGTTATGCCTGGTCATATAGGGAAGATTCAGCTAATTCGGGTTATTCAATTTTTAGTTACTTCGGTTTGTATCAATTATGCCTAAATAAATCGAGCAAAATTTGGTTTGGTATTTGGATAGTTATATTAATAAAAGTCTAGTGAAAAATAACTGTAATTTTAGGTCTCGGTCTAGTTTTGGTTGAAAACTCTAGTAAATTTGATTAATTTTGGTTAGTTTGATTAGCTAAGTTCTGAATTTTGGTTAAAATTATTATAATTTGGTTATAATTATATTTTTTGAAAACTGAACTAACAGATTGCCTGCCAAACCGAATCGCTAACCAAAATTGTTTAATATGTTGAATTTTGAACTGAATATCTAACCGAACATGAACCAAAACACAAAAAAAATTATTTGGTTTAGTTCAAAATCACAGTCCTAATATACCTTATTTGGGGTAGAAAAAGAGAGATTTCTAAAGACTTTGGATTAGGCTGAGATTTGATAAAAGTTTACTCTGTTACAACTTACAAATAGAAAAAGGACTACAATTGACTCTTCCATTTTTTTTCAAACACAAAAAAGATTTGCCAATTAATTTTTTATTCTATTTGAGTTGACTCCGAAAGAGTATATGATCCAATGATCTTTGACATTTGTTCGAGGATAAATCCACTTTCTCCACCTACCTTTAGCATGACAAAGTTATGGAATGGATCACAAAAGGGTCCACAGGTGATGTGCAACAAAACCGCGTCTTCTACAGCAGTAACATCCAAATTCATTAACTCTACTACTTCCATTTCTTCTTTTCAATTTTAAAACAAAATCCAGATTATGCCTCCTTCCTTTAAATTCTCATTATTATAATCACAGTAATACTATTTAAGTGAATCTAGTGTTCTCCATTTGAGACATAACACTTGTTAAACGGACAAACCACCTCTGAAATTTCCTGGAAGACACTTTTGAAGCTTAGAGATATTTTAAAACGTGTACATGTTCATCGGCTGTTTAAGACACTAATCCACACTTATAAATAACTTCGAACCATTGTTAACATTCCAACATCAGAATCCAAGCAGACAACACTAAACAGCAAACATTTTTGAGAAAACCCTTGGTTCTGCTTGTGTTTGCTCATGTCTGGTCTTAGTAACTCAAGTAACAAATCTCGAAAAGATGGCCAAGCTGGTATACCATCTGCCTACAGAGGAGTCCGGAAGAGAAAATGGGGCAAATGGGTGTCTGAAATCCGTGAACCGGGGACCAAGAACCGTATCTGGCTAGGCAGTTTCGAGACTCCTGAAATGGCTGCAACTGCCTATGACGTTGCAGCATTCCATTTCAGAGGACGAGAAGCTCGTCTCAACTTCCCTGACCTCGTCAGCAGCTTGCCACGTCCTGCAGACTCTAGTGCAGACAGCGTTCGCATGGCAGCTCATGAGGCAGCACTCGGCCTCAGAACCGAGCCAGTAGAGCCAGCCATGCAAGTGGATACCTCAAGCTCCTCCAACGTAGGTCAAACGATGGTCAGTCTCTCTCCCAGAGAAATTCAAGCGATCAACGAGTCGACTTTGGGATCTCCTACCATGTTGATGCATTCATCATATGACTCAATGGGGTTTGACAATGATGTGGGGATGAATGTTTGGGATGCATACCAGACTGACTACTCTCTTTGGGACCCCTAATCCCAAAATCATGGAGAGTTAATACCAGCTTAAGTCAATGGTCTAGAATGCTTGCATATTAGGGTTTAGTTTCCAGAGTCTAGCAAAAGGGTTGTTGATTCTAACGGTATAGCAAAGAATAAAGTTCATCTGAGTTTTAGAGGGAAGGGCAGTTGCTTTCTTCTAAAATAAGTTACTTTAACAGATGAGGTTAATGGGTCCCAGATATAGACCCTCTTCACAAATATTTTTAAAACTATTTGTACTAGTAGTAGACACACAGCTTCTATTTTATAAGCTATGGTAGAGATTGTGAGGTGTGATTTATTTTTTATATATTTTTTCCAATTGTTTGTTATCCCATATATGCTTATGAAATTGATTCAATATGAATTATCGTTCAGTAACATGGACTTGTTTGGTATTATGTTGTATGAATTCCTAAAAAATATAAGATTTTTTTATTCTAACAAGACTTTCTTTCATTAACGAACCACTAACTAATCTTAAGAAAAATATACATTCCATAATAAATGAAAGCTATTGCAAACAAGATAACATTATATACTTTTATGCAATCTTCAAGTAACTTACTTGATGCTTTGGAGAGAAGCAAACAAAGTATCTGAATCTGCCTGCAGTCAGGTTTGTAGGGATGATGACGAACTCAATACCGCAAGTCTTTGCGCCCCTTCATCACGACCAACGCGATTAAGAAGTTCAATGACCATTTGTATGTCTGGTGCATCAAATTCATCTCGAGGGCAGAGAAATAAAACTGCTGTAAATGTGAAGGCGTCAGGAGAATACCTCCTGGTAGCATTTGCTCAAAACAGTTTATTGCATCCTTAGGCCTATAAAATGGCGGTCCATGTCAGAGAGCCCTTGACAAACAACAGTACCGAAAGAGTGATAATTACTTGTGATATCTCCACCTTGTCCATACATATATCTTCATGATCCTTGCAGAAACAGAAGGGATCAAATTTCAGAAATGTGCACATGAATCTCCTTCCCCAGCTTCAAAGCTTTGAGGATCACTGCAAACAGTCAAAACCCTACCCATTTGTAACAGAAGAATCTGGGCCTGTTTGTTTTCCATATAGCAGTCAATCATACTTTCATATTCCTCTGCTCCAACCTGTCAAACAGTCTGACAGGATACTCTGAAACACCGCACTTTGAGTACATCACTATCAAGGAAGTGACTAATGATACATTTGGCAAGAAGAGATTCTTTAAAGCATAACAATTAATCTCCTTTGCCTGCTTTATATCCCTCAGCGCTGGTCAAACAGGTAGAACAGGCAGCAACTGTAACAACGTCTGGCTTAAAGCCTTCTTGCTGCATCCAGAAAATCGACCTTGATCAAATCTTCCGTTAGCTGCTTATCCGGACCTCCTTTCGTAGTCTCAGTGCCTTTAACATCCCCAAGTACAGGAAGAATTGTTGTAGACATTTGAGTTAGGACTTTCATCGAACACATTAGGTGCGTCTTTGAACTTATACGGGAGACAAGCGATAGAGAAGAAGGGATAGAATCTCTCTCCCTGAAAGGTGAAGGGGGCGTTTACTTCTGCTAGATCTAGCCGGTAGGTGTCGGAATCCGAGAGACGTCACTGCTTCCACGGTGACTGACACTCACCACTTGATTTAGTTCAGGCCGTTATTAGTACGGTACTACATCACAAAATAATTATACGACAGTGTCACATGAAAGTTGCACAGAGAAGAAGAAGACAACTTTACTTTTTATTAATGTTTTCAACTTGAGAGAAAATACAGAGGCGCTCTGTTCTTATATAGACAAGTTTAAATCTTATCCTAAAGCTGTCAACAGCTAATGATTGCACAAGAGTCCAAACATCCAAATCTGTTGGAGGTAAAGATACCCTTAGCTGTCATCTTTGTACAATCTTGACGACACTGACGTTTGTTGCTCTGTTGACTGCGTATAACGGACATAGCCGTTATGTCTTGGACTTTGTCTTTTACCGAAGCCTCTGACAGAGTTGGTGTCTTTGAAGCCTCTGATACAGAAGGAGTCTCTGCAACGTTAATACCCTCCCTCAAACTTGGAGTCGGAGGAAAGGAGACGCCCAGTTTGTTGCGTAGACGGAAGAAAGGTTCTTGAGCCAAAGACTTTGTAAACACGTCGGCGAGCTGTAGGCGAGCCGGAATGTGTTTAACCTCCAGTGCCTTCAAAGCCACTCTTTCCCTGACATAGTGATAATCAATGTCAAAGTGCTTAGTCCTTTTATGAAACATAGGATTTGCAGTGAGGCAGACTGCTGAAAGGTTATCACACAGCATCAAGGGAGTCACCGACTGTTGCAAACCCATGATCTTCAAACAGATTCTGTAACCAGACTACTTCTGAGGCGGCTTGAGACATAGTCCTGTACTCAGCCTCAGTAGATGATTTGGACACAGTCTCATGTCGCTTAGCACACCATGATATCAAGTTTGAACCAAGGAAGGTACAGAATCCTCCGGTTGATCTCCTTGTATCATTGCAGCCTGCCCAATCACTGTCACTATAGCACAACAATGTTGAGTTAGTGTCAGTATTGATGCCGATTCCCATCTCATACGTTCCTTTGACATAGCGCAGTATTCTTTTCAACAGAGTGAAGTCAGAAAGACTTGGAACATGCATCTTTTGACAGATGTAGTTAACAGCAAATTGTATGTCCGGCCTTGTCAGTGTGAGATACTGCAATTTTCCAACCAAGCTTCTGAAGTAAGTAGGATCCTCAAATACAACATCTTGATCTTTCAGGTTGTTGAGTTGCAAAGGCAGAGGAGTAGGCATTGGTGCACAGTCCCTCATGCCAGCACTGATGAGTAGATCTTGTGCGTACTTTGCTTGACTCAGAAACAATCCCTTAGCATGACGTTGTATCTGAATACCCAAGAAATAATGAACTTCTCCCATGTCTTTCATTCTGAAAGCAGAGTTAAGATCTTGTAACAGCTTCTGCAACAGTTCTTCATTGTTTCCTGTGATCAACATGTCATCTACATAAAGAAGTAGATAGATGACATCTGAACCAACATGGTAAACAAACAGTGATGGGTCTGGAAAACTGCATTGGAACCCAAACTTCAACAGAAACTGACTGAACTTATCAAACCATGCCCTTGGAGCATGTCTCAAGCCATATATAGCTCTGTTTAACTTGCACACATAGTCTGGTTTCTCAGGATCTTCGAACCCCGGGGGTTGCTTCATGTACACAGTCTCTTGAAGATCTCCATGCAAGAATGCATTTTGAACATCAAGTTGTCTTATCTCCCATCTCTTTGTGACTGCAACGTGAAGGATAGTTCGAATGGTTGCTGTACGAACCACTGGACTATACGTTTCCAAATAGTCGATTCCCTCTTCTTGCTCATTACCCCTTGCTACCAGACGAGAACGGAGCTTGAAGACAGTGCCATCGGCATTGAATTTAGTCTTGAAGATCCATCCACAACTCACGGGATTTTGATCATCAGCCGGAGGAACTAGAGACCATGTATTGGTTTCATGCATGTTATGTATTTCTTCCTTACAAGAACGTGTCCAACCTGGATGCTTCAAGGCTTGTTTGATCGTCTTTGGCTCAGCGTACTCATCTTTAACAGTAAACAAAGCATAACGAGGGTTTGGCTTGACAATGCCTGATCTTGCCCTCGTTGTCATCGTGTGTTGTGGTTGTTGGACTTGTACAGGAGGAACTTCATGATCACCGTTTGAAGCATCACTGTCACTACTTGAAGAACTTGAAGCCTCATTCTCAGACTGATTGTCATGAGCAACATCTGGAACAATCACTTGAGCAGGGAGTTGAGGCATCTGATTGGTGTGAGCAACACACCTACTTGGCAACAATTCTTCTGACGGAGCTGCAGGTTCACCGTTTGTCTGGTCAGAAGACTGTTGTAAGTTAGAAACTCGCCAAGCATTCAGCAGAGGAGACTCTGTTTCTCCATGGTAGGTACTATAGACATCACCAAAAGGAAAGCTTGATTCTTCAAACAGGACGTGCCGACTGATAAACACACGACCCGTTGGTGGATGAAAACACCTGTATCCCTTGTACTTCTCATTGTATCCAAGAAACACACACAACAATGACTTAGGATCCATTTTGTTTTTCATGTAGGGCCTTAGGTAGGGGAAGCATTTGCAGCCGAAGACTCGTAGAGAAGTATATGTAGGAGCTTTACCATTGAGAACCTCAAAAGGACTCTTCTGATCTGGAAGAACAGAAGATGGCAACAGTTTCCCAAAAATGCTGCAGTAAAGAAAGCTTCGACCCAAAGATGAAGGGGAACCTTGCTGTTGTAGAGCATAGACAAGCCAAGTTCTGTAATATGTCTGTGCTTTCTTTCGGACAGACCATTCTGTTCTGGGGTGTGGGGGCAAGAAACGAACTGTTTGATTCCACATTTAGACAGATGACTGAGAAACTGCTTGCTAATGAACTCCCCTCCACCGTCACATTGAAACTGCATGATCTTTTGTTGACACTGATTTTCTACCATATTTTGAAACAATAGGAATACGGAGAAGAAATCAGACTTTTGCTTCAATGGATAGAACCATGTAAACCTTGATTTATTGTCAACAAAGATTACATAATACTTAAACCCTTGAGCAGATATCACTGGACTTGGACCCCATAGATCACAGTGTATCCTCTCTAGAAGTCTAGTGGTAACAGTTTCAGAAACTACAAAAGGAAGCCTACTACTCTTTCCTACTTGACAGCATCACAGATAGTCTTGGAGCTTGCATTATTCATACTTATTGCTTGCATTCTTGATAGACGATGAAGGATGTCCATGTGGGGATGACCCAGACGTTGATGCCAAACCCCAGCAGATGTAGCCTGTTGCCGATTAGAGTAAAAGGCTTGAAAGCGTGCATCCTTCAACATATACAGATCTCTAAGTCTTCTGCCTTGTGTTATCACTGCCTTTGTTGCCTTGTCCTTTACAAACACATGGTCAGAATCAAGGTAAACTCACAAGGGAAGTCTTTAGTTAACTTAGACACAGACAGTAGATTCTTAGTGATTTCAGGGCAAACCAAAACATCTGCTAAAGGCAACATTGTACCTTGAGTGGTGTGAAGCGCTACTGAACCCACGTGAGTGATTGGGAGAAAGTCACCATTGCCAACAATCACCTGGTCGTTTCCAACATACGGCTCAGCGGACTGGAGTTGAGAGACGTTGTTGGTAATGTGTGCTGAAGCAGCCGAGTCGGGATACCACTCCTGACCAGACAACTGTCCTTGGTCTGACACCCTCATTGTTGCCAAAGCATTGTGAACTGTGTCAGACACTTGGTAGTTTTGATCGAAGCGGTTGTAGCACTTAGCTGCTGAGTGACCAAAGCGACCGCATATCTGACAGGTTGGCCTAGAGTTGGAGCCAGAAGATCCGTTGAACTGCTGCTGGAACCCTCTTCCACGAGTAGAGTAAGAGCCGGAGCCCCTTCCTCTGTAGCTACCTCTGTAACCACGACCTCGAGAAGAGTATCCACGACCAGCATGGAAAGCAAGATGAGGATTTACTTCTGGTGCTCGGTTGTGAATCTGAAGCTTATCATCGAAGGTGATAAGCTTAAAAACGGCATCTTCGAAGCTCATCTGAATAACTGAATCCATAGAATGCTCGATGACAGTGCAGATTGACTCATACTCTTTTCCCAAACCACTGAGTGCGCCATATATCATCTCCTGCTCGGTAAGAGGACAGCCGATGGAGTGAAGTTGATCGCAGACCGACTTGATCTCGTTCAGATACTCGGTCATGCTCTTCTGCTGTTTGGACATTGCTTGAAGTTTCCTCTGGAGGTCCAGCTTTCTTGTTGCTGAAACACGATTGTACTTTTGAGCAAGACTTATCCAGACTTCGTGAGCTGAGTTGAGACCGTAAACGGAGCGAAGCGCCTCTTCGGTGAGCGAGCCAAACAACCACGCCATGACCAGTTGGTCACGACGGAGCCATTTGACAAACTCAGGGTTAGCTGCTTCTGTAGCTTCACCATCGGTTTGTGTTGTCACTGTGGGGAGAGGACGAGGTGTGGAACCGTTGATGTAGCCAAGAAGAGACTGACTGGAAAGGAAGGACTCAAACTGGGTTTTCCACAAAAGGTAGTTTGTGGAAGACAACTTAAGAGTAACACACTGTGAAATGCTCAATGATGGAGCGGAAAGCGTGTCTGTGGTTTCTTCCATGGCTCTGATACCATGAAAGTTGCACAGAGAAGAAGAAGACAACTTTACTTTTTTATTAATGTTTTCAACTTGAGAGAAAATACAGAGGCGCTCTGTTCTTATATAGACAAGCTTAAATCTTATCCTAAAGCTGTCAACAGCTAATGATTGCACAAGAGTCCAAACATCCAAATCTGTTGGAGGTAAAGATACCCTTAGCTGTCATCTTTGTACAATCTTGACGACACTGACGTTTGTTGCTCTGTTGACTGCGTATAACGGACATAGCCGTTATGTCTTGGACTTTGTCTTTTACCGAAGCCTCTGACAGAGTTGGTGTCTTTGAAGCCTCTGATACAGAAGGAGTCTCTGCAACGTTAATATCACACTGCTTCCACTTGATTTGGTTCCTGGTATTTGCTGCACTTACATAACATAAGAAAATAAATTAATCACAAAATAATTAAAAATCACAAAATAACATTTACTATTTGATGTTGACCAAAAAAATTACTATTTGATAAAACAATAACACAAAAGTAACAAACAATTAATATAAATAAATAATTTAAAATAAAATAAATATTTAATAGATGAAGGATGCGATTGTTTAGTTGAATTAAAATAAAATCTATTAATAGAGTAAAAGTGTTTTACTTCCATTCAGTTAATTTTTGGACCAAAAAATAATTTCTCTATATTATTTCAGCTTCTTCTTTTTCTTTTTATGGATTGAAAGTAAAAATTTATCCACTTAGTTAAAATTAAATTTAGAGTTAAAATATAAATAAATGAAAAGTTTCATATTTTTTTTTTGTTCTCTCTTTTATTCTATATGATTTTCTTCTGATTATTTCAATGTGATTTCAGTTATACTTTAAATCCAAAATCTCAAACTCTAACACTAAATTATAAACCTGACATTTTAATAGTTAAACCTTTTTATTAAAAATAATATTGATTACTAAAACTTCCACGTAACGAATCAAATTCAAAATTGTTATAAGAAAATTCAACAATTCTCTATAACTTTTTAGAAACTTTTTACTAGTTATATTATTCAAAATTATTATAAGAAAATTCAACAATTCTCCATAGATATGTAAAGAAAAAGAGCAATTAGTGGAAAAATTACTTAATAAATCATGTACAACTATTTTTTACCTATGTGACGAATACAATTCAAATTTGTTATAAGAAAATTCCACAATTCTCCATGTTTAAGCCGCCTTATGTTGATTTTTAGATGTAGAGAGATGACATAAGTGAATACTGAATACTACTAAGTTCTTAATATATATGAGAATGACCACCAAAACAAAGACATCAAGTAAACAACGATGAACGTCACTACTTCTCTCATCTCTTCTTTGAGGTCTTCCTCTCCCCTCGGAACCAAAGTGGTTACACCAAGAAGAACCGTACTTTCACGGCGACAATTGTCCACATCCTATGTTCCTGATACCAAAGCTGCATTGCCGTCGTCGCGAGCCAACAACGTTGTTCCCAAAAGTACGCCTGCTTTTGAGATCGTCTCCAGCTTCTACACCGCTATTAACGGCAATGATTTATCCTCGGCTAGAGACCTCATTGCTAAGGACTGCGTCTACGAAGATCTCATTTTCTCATCTCCCTTCGTTGGCCGAACGGTGAGTATATTCTTTTTACTAATTTAAAAAAAAAAACGTTACTTAAAGCTGATGTTCTTGATCAAACCATGACAGGCAATTCTAGAGTTTTTCGGAAAGTTCATTGAAGCGACAAGTACGGACATGCAGTTCGTGATAGATGACATTTCGAAAGAGGACTCCTCAGCTGTTGGAGTTTCATGGCATCTAGGTGAGCTTCCACGATCCAAATCTTAACCGTGGAAAATGTTTTTAAATTCAGTTGTAGTAAGAATATAATTAAGACTAACACATCAAATATGTTATCGTTGGACCTTAGGCGACAAACGATTAATCTCATATTTAGGATCCAGAAATGTCAAAAACGTGCAAGGGTAGACTGTTATCCTTATTTTTAGATTTAATTCCAATTATTTATGTTTAGTTTGTGGTTCTTTTTGTTTTTAGTGAATAGTTAGGACCGGCCCTTTAGGACCGGCCTTGAAATTTTGGGGAGGCCGAAGATAAGTAAAGAGAGAATTTAAAATTTTGAAGGTCTAGAATTTTTTTTTTACAAATTTTACGATTTATATCCATATAAAAAATTTCAAAAATTTTGGGGGTTTAAGACGAATATTTCGTTAGGCTTGACACATGACCGGCTCTGAGAATAGTTAAAAAAAAATCATTCCTTAACAAAAATTTTAAAATATTTACGACTTGAAATTTTGGGGAGACTGAAGACAAGTAAAGAGAGAATTTAAAATTTTGGAGGCCTAGAATTTTTTTTTTACAAATTTTACGACTTATATCCATATAAAAAATTTCAAAAATTTTGGGGGCTTAAGGCGAATATTTAGTTAGGCTTGACACATGACCGGCCCTGAGAATAGTTAAAAAAAAATCATTCCTTAACAAAAATTTTAAAATATTTACGACTTTAAATGGTGACCGAATGTGATTTTATAAGATCATAATATTCTAACAATCATAAGATGGATTTTTTTTGACAGAATGGAAGGGAAAAAAATTTCCATTTAGCAGAAGTTGCAGCTTTTACCGGTTAGAGGTTATTGATGGCAAGAAACAAATTGTGTAAGCACTCTTTTCTAGTACATAACTTTGCTACTGCATCACAGCCAAATGACAGTAGTACTAATATCATTTTGTCTTGTGTGGTTGTGTTTGCAGATATGTAAGGGACTGCGTCGAGCCTGCAATTAAACCAGGAGAAAGTGTTATTGTAATATGAGCTTCTACTATTCATTTCAAATTGCGTTCATGCATTTGGAGAATTGCAAAGCTAATGTAGATTCAAACATCTTTTCCATTTTGTGTGCTAGGCTGCTGTCAAAGGAGTTGCCTGGCTGCTCCGGAAATTTCCACAACTTGCTGATCGTTTCTGATGGAATTACGATGCGGCTTGCTTGATAACTTCTTACAAAATAAAACTGCCAACGAATATAATCTGCTTGATCTTCATCTACAATTTTCTTTTATATACCATTAAGTTGGTATGTTCGTAGTACTTGTGCCATGCACAAATTTAAATGTTACTGTAAACGAAAACAACTGAAATAAATTAGAAGAGTGAGCAATGTTGATAATCGATTTAGTAACATGTAAAACTAGTGTTCTCGTAGAATATTGGTCATTACATTATATGCTTGCCAAAGTGTTAGTGTTGAGAGAAAAGAAAAACACAAATGATCAAAACCCAAATGAGCCACCCAAAACGACAATGAGCTTCGCTGCTTCTCTCATCTCTTCTTTGGGATCTCCGTCTCTTGTCTGGCTCCACGATCTTCCTCCTTCCTCGGAAACAAAGTCTTCAAACCAACAACCGTCACTCGTTCACGGTGGCAACTGTTCGAATCTTGTAGTCCGTTTGCAAAAGCAGCTGGAGACAGGCCAAGGAGATTGTGTCCTAAACGGCTCTGACATTAGCGTCTGAAGCTGTCTCCAGCTTCAACGCCACCATTAACGTCCATGATTTATCCTCCATCATTTTCATCCTACTTCTTGAAGAAGTTCTTCATCTAAACTCTGCACCTCACTGATGGAGTAACCACCAGCGTCTTTCATCAGCTGATTCAGACCATCTAACAGAGGATATGTCTCAAAAGCTCGAGGGCTTGATGCGTCCCCCACCGAGAACAGCGAAAACCCGGAACCTATGTCGATCCAAGCACTCCCAGGAGCCTTTTTCACACCCAAGTCCCTCATGAAAGTCCTCACTTCAGCAAGCTTCCTCCAAGAACCAGCAGCTGCGTACATATTTGCAATCAGCACATAGTATCCCGGATTCTCAGGCTTCATCTCCAGAAGCTTCTCTGCCGCCCATTCACCAATCTCTGTGTTCCCGTAGATATGGCAAGCGTTCAGTAGAGTAGCCCACATGGCACTGGACGGCTCATATGGCATTCTTTGAATTACATCTCTGGCTTCCCCCAGGAGACCTGCTCTGCCATAGAGATCAACCATACAAGAAAAGTGTTGAAGACAAGGACGTATTCCATACTCACACTGCATTTTTGTAAACAGTCTTTGACCTTCATGGACTAACTTGGAATGACTGCAAGCCGACAGAACTGCAACCATGGTTACATTGTCAGGTTTAATACCGGATATGATCATCTCGTTGAACAGGGACAATGCAACTCGTCCTTCACCTTGATTTCCATATCCATCTATCAAGGAAGTGTATGTTACTTCGTCTCTTTCCTTCATCGAATCAGATACTCGCTTTGCGGCTACAATTTCTCCTGATTTTGCATAAACATCGACAAGGGAGTTCCACAGCATTGTATAGTCCTTGAAGCACTGGCGCCTCAGGATGTAGCAATGAAACTCTCTACCGTGTTGTAAGTTTGCAACCCGAGCACAAAGAGGGAGAATGCTTGCAAGCGTAATGGAATTCGGCTGCAGGCCATGGATCATCATCTCCCTGAGAAGGTAAGAAGCTTCTTCTGATCTGTTCGCTTGAGCATAACCGGAAATGATAGAGTTCCAAGTACTCAAACTCTTGTCCTCAATCTGTTGAAACACTATCAAGGCGTGCATAAGGTCGTCGCATTTCGAGTACATTGTGATCAACGTGTTTCGAACGTTGTCAATCCCATCGTAAGAACAGCGAATCGCAAGGCAGTGTATCTCTTTCCCCAGCCGTCTTGCCCCTAAGAGAGAGCAAGCCTTCAAACCAATAATCACAGCCACGTGATCTACCCCCGTGGGGAAACTTCTCATCCTAGAGACCAAACCCAAAGCTCCTGCATAGTTCCCTGTTTGCAAACAACCTCCAGAAACAATATTCCAAGTTATGACACTGACTTCTACACCTGAAACCCACATCTGATCGAAAAGCTCAAACGCTTCACTCCACATGCCTTCCGTTGCATAACAGCTTATCACTGCATTCCACGAGACAGCATCTCTTTCAGACATCCTATCAAACAACCTCCTAGCAACACCCACGTTTCCAAACCTTTTATACATAGAGATCAACGCATTGCAGACATACACGCTGCAATTGTGAGAGCTAACCTCAATGGATCCATGAACCACCCTTCCAGACGCAAAATCTAATGTTTCACCACATGCCTTAAGAACAGAAGGATAAGTGAAAGCATCGGGTCTGATTCCCTTGCTCACCATTCTCTTGTAAGCAGCAATAGCCTCCTCGTAAAGCTCGTTCTTGGCATAGGAACAGATGAGTACATTCCAAGGCAAAGGATGCAAAACGCCTGAGTTCTCATTGATTGACCTAGCTTCGCTGTGGAAGTTAAAGACAGAGTAAAAAGTAACTAGCTTTGGGACTAAAGCAGGGTCATATTCAACACCGGAGGAAACACAAAGAGAATGAATCTGCAGGCCTGAAGAAAATGAACGAACTTCGACGCAAGCGGATAAAAGAGAAGCTGCGGACTGCAAAACGAGGTCGTCGCCTGAAGAAGGCTGAAGACGAAGGAGAGAAAATGTTTTGAAGGCGTCATGTAAACGACCGCGGCTGAGGTAATGTCCGAGAGATTTGAAAAGACTCTCAACCAGCATTTGGAGACATAAACTGTATCAGAGTATGTAATAACATCAAATATAAAGACAACACATACTTGTTGTATGAGTATGTAATAACATGGTACGTAGCGTATGATTCACGATCGGTCCGAACAACTAGAATAAACAGATTCTCTTGAAATCAAATGAGAAGAGGATTAGGGTACAATAAGTTCATTGAGGCATAGCATCGAACATTTGGTGTGCTAAACATACCACGTACACCCTTAAAGATCCTGAGGGTTAATCCACAGAAGAATGTTGAGAGTTCAGTGGAGTGGGAGAAGAGAGGGAGGTCTGAGAGGGGGATAAGGAAACTGGAGGAAGCCGCTGCGAGAAACGCAGGTAATAACGTCGGAGAGAGGAGAAGAACTCCATATTGAAAGCTTGCTTGTTGGCTTACTGAGTCAATATTTCAGGCTGGATGTGACAGGCCTTTCTTCAAAAGGCCCATATTGGCGTACAATGCTTTAAAGTCCATTGTGATTATTGTGGCATTTCAACATCACCCTTTTTTTTAACTCTATAATAAAATAAAATATGAATTCATTCTATTTATAGAGTTATAATTTTTTTTTATTCATCATTTTAACTTTCACTTCTAAAATAGATTAGTGCCTAATAGTTATAGTACACATCTGAATTGATAATGTAGGAGCTGTATTTAGTATCTGGATAAAATGTATCAGTAAAGATCTAAAAATCCAGAAATGTCAAATTTGCCAAGCCCATTGACCAGACTATGATTTGCCTATAAGCACATACGTATAAATAAAACATGCATCTTTCATTTCCTTCATGCAACCTTCCCTGCAAATAATCACCATTATGTTATCTCTATCACAAGGAGAAGGAACCATTTTAAGGTTATACGAGAGCATTCGAGGCACCTCGGCATGCTTCAAGTACTCAGGAGGAAGTTCAGACTGCAGCATGTATAGTATTTCATTCTCTGTGGCATAAAATTTCGATGTCCATTCAAGGATACGTTTCTCGAAGCTTTCCATATATATATTCCTTGTGACGTAAACATCTCCAAGATATATAAAGTGTATATCAACGACGAAAAGAAATATTATATAAAAAACTACACTTCTTGAGGAATATTACAAAGCGTTTTAACCCCCAAAGAACGAAAAAGGATTAGAAAGCATAAAGAACAAAAAGGATTATGTAGTGGACATTGAGACGAATAAGTTGGCAAAAACGACTGAGGATGATATTATATATATCTCTAATTAAGTACAACGTAAAGAACAAAATGTCATGTTTTTCTTTTTGAAAACTACTTTATCTTGACAACGGTGCTCTGTACCATGGCAAATTGGGCGAGACATGGTCTTGTTGTGAAGAATAACAAGATCCCTCCGCATGTACAACATCTGACCAGGTTTCACGTATGGGTGTTTCCCAAGCAGACAATCAACATGGACAGTGGTGGAGCAATAGTCATCGCACGAATAGAACCCTCCTTTTCTTGAATATACTATTCTGCTTTCGCATATATCGCACCAGCCATGATGATCATTCCCCTCTTCTTTTTTCCGAAATATGAGGAAATGGTTATCATACTTATACCTTGCCTTGTATGGTAAAGTAGCACATCTAAAACATATGATATAATTGCATTCGATGCAAGTTAGTAGTTTTCGAATATCATGATTATCTATTTCTTCACCCTCTTCTTGGCAGATTTGACATATTGCTGACTCTTCTTCTTCGGGCATTAAAGCTAAGAACAGGGGATGTTCATGGCCTTTATACTGAAATGGTTCAGAAACCGAAGCACACCGTAAGTCTAATTTGAAACCATTACGATCCTTGGGATCCTCATAGGTGAAACCAGTACTTAAACGTCCACAAGCCATGCAATAGAAGTAACCTAAGTCACCCCAAAATCTTATATTGCCAACGTTCAGTGTAAGCGAGTGAGCATATATCGCATGTTGTTTTTTGCAAGGCGCATTGGCACACGCTTCGTGGAGGATGAAGTCGCATTGATCCATACACAAATAGTAGCTACCCTCGTAGATTGGAAGGCTGCACCCTTGACAAAACTTTTCTTCATCGTAAGCTCCACTGATCTCGAGTTTCAGACGATGATCATGAGAAAAATGGAGTATTACCCCATCACTTATCCTCTCCAATGGCTCAACAACTATCTCAGGTTCTTCAGGTATTCCCTCTAGCTCTTTCCCATCCCACAAGTCTTTTCGCAATGCGCATTTTGTATGAACAAAATAATCATCACACTTGTTGCAAGCGTATGCTCCATAACTGTTGTCGACCTTTCGACGACACACACCGCAAGACAATTTTTTGGATGGAGGAGAGGAGGTAAAGGAGACACGGTGGTGGTGACGAGATATCCTTATGACATACGGGTGGTAGATACAATCTTTATGCACTACGAAGACACACCGAGCACAAACGTACGTGGGGAAATGCTCTTTGACAAGGCCACAAACATCGCACGCTAAGGAATTTTGTTTAGGGAAAAAAGTGAGAGGGTGAAGATGTCTTTTTGGGTGGTCAATAACGATGGGTATTGGCTTCATCGCACAAACTGGATGCATTATTAATTTGTTGGTAGGGCAATAATAAAGCTTTTGAAAGATGACTTCTTGACAACAGAAGCAAGGCCACTTGCCGACACTGTTGTCAGAAGGATGGTAGAGTTTGAGAGAAAGGAAAGGGTAAGAAGGGTGTTTGATCTCAAGTGGAGACTCTATGCATTCTTTGTGGAATTTTCGATAACATGTAGCACATAAATAATAATCTGTGCTGAGCTTTGAGCTTTGGCATAGACCGCAACGAAATTCCTTATATATTGGCATACACTCTTGATTGTTGCACCAAAAGAGAGGGACCAGAGGGAGCTTACAAGTATGATGATAGACGCTGGAGCCAATCAAAAACCGAAATTGTTGATCACCGCTTCTCTTGTTAAAGAAGTAAGGATAAGGGAAAACATCCACCGGTAAAAAGTCACTGCCATCAGGATTCTCCTGCGTTAGAGCACGCCATTCTGCAGTTTTACGAAAAGAAGGACAGACGAAAAGAGGTTGAACAGGAGTGAAGTCTTGGTCGCCAGAATCAATGGCTGCTCCACTGGAGGAGGTTGGAGTGTCCGTTTGTGATAAGAAATTGAAGATATGAAATGGTTTTCCATTGATTTCTCCTTCACGAAATCCACCTAGCGAAATCATCGGCTCATAAATGATTTGGTTGTGACATTCCTCTTCTCCACCGGAATCAGTGGTTGTCTCACCGGAAAAGGAGGATGAAGAGGAAGAGACTGGGCTGTTTGTTTGAGTTGATACATGGAAAGAATTCATTGGCGGAGAAACGTTTGTTTGGAATAATATTAGTCTTTTGCTTCTCCACCGCCCATATATAGAACTCTCTTTCAACTTGCAACTTCAAACGTGCAATATGCAGTATATATTTATTTATTTTTCACCGACATAATTCTTTGGCTGAGAAATGTTTATTTACAATAATAATGTTATACAATGTGAAGTGGTGACAGAATTTATTGGCTGAGAACTGTTGGAATTTATTGGCTGAGAACTGTTTGTTTGTAATAATGTTCTACTTCTCCACCTTCAATATATAGACAAATCATTAACTCTCTTCTTCTTTTATATCAGTAACTCTCTTGCAACATCCAACTACACAATACACTTAACTCTCTTGCAACTCTGTATATACATTTATTAGCTTTTGCAGTTATTTTTGTTAAGTTTCTATACTAATAAAGTTGAGTTTTTTATCTCTTTTGGGGGAAAAATGCCATGTGGCATCTCCTTTTAATAATTAAAATCTTTTCTCAACTTTATTTAATGTGTTTTGATGTTAATTGTGATTAGGTATTAGTTTATTTTTGTTATTGACATTTATTATAATGATATTTTAATTTTGGATTGGAAGTTTAACTTATTATGAATTTTATATCTTGATTTTTTTTAGATTTCATAACTCTTATGCTACATATTTTTTAAAATACTCTAAACTATTTTTTAATATTTTGTATGTCAAATAAAAATACAAAAATGGAAAATAAAGTTAAGTATTTTCAAAAAAAAATAAACATAAAATAGATAGATATCCAAACAATTACTTTATGTTTGAAAACATTTAAAATGTTAACTTTAGTTTTTCTATATTTATTTTCACAGGTAATATATTATTATATAATAAAACTAATTCATTTACTAAACCGCGGTTCATCTACTGTTGACCCAATAATCTAGAAATTCGGTAAATCGTCCGGTTCAATGTACGGGTCGGGTGTCAAAACACTGGTTTATAGAATTTCTTTGTATTTGATGTTGATGATGGAGAATGGAGCCTCTACGATTCTCCTTCTTTAACGCAATCGACGTAACTGTCATATAATCAATCTAGAAATTCCACTCATTCTACTCTAATAATGTTTAGTAATTGATGGCGATTCAAGTCCAAAAGACTAATATTTGGTCTATTGGCATTGACACATAAACTCTATAGTATCTTCCCATGTTACACTGTGCAAGGAAACCAATAACTTCCATGATGCATGCTATCTATGTTTACATTTTAAAATTTTAAAAACCGTGAACATGATTAATATATTCTTAAAACTTAACTTAAAAAAAAAGAATCATTACTTCCAATCTGAGAGAAATTTAAAAAACGTTGCCTGGTTGCTAAAGTTATTTAAAATTGATGTAAACCACACACCACCCTCACCATTAATTATTTGCACCACACTAACTATTTATTGTCAAAACCATTACTAAATGCAACAAGTCATCAAGCCCGAATGTCACAGATAGTTAAAGAAATTGTCTTTCTCATGATCGTTATAGATACTAACATCTTATTTACTAATTAACAAATTGACTTTTTACTAGAAAGATTTGGTGAAATTATTGTATTCCGGTTAAAATAGAAGTTGTCCATTAAATAGAGGAGTTTAGGAACCATTTATAGTTTTTAGATAAAAAACATATTTGAATTCATATTAAGATCGTTGATATTCTAAATAAGGGTGGACAAACAAGAATTTCGTTATGAACACACACAAAATCTTCCATTATAGCAAAACTAATATAGAAAATAATTTTATGTTTCTTATTTTAAGATACATCTTTTTGAGAGACCTTGAAATCAAAGTAACACATACAACTCGCACCTCTATATTTTAAAAGCCAACATGGTAATTTTAATATATTAGATACTCACCAATTATTTTACCAAAAATTGACACTTCACCTTTTTTTATAAAATTTATAAAATTTGAAACGTATTCTATCTTTCTATTATTTGAACTAAATATATTAGTAAAAGTTTTATAGTTCATATATATTTATTTTAATAATTAATAATATAAGTATGTTC
>NW_026616229.1:0-28149 GCF_000801105.2 Raphanus sativus | reverse complement strand
GTGTTAATGAATCTTAATGGTCTTGAATGAATTTCAAAAGTTAATTTGTGATAATTATGGAACTAACAGATTTCTTGTTTGATTAGGTTGTTAACTAATACTCCCTCCGTTTCATATTACATGTCGTTCTAACCTTATGCACACAGATTAAGAAAACATTTAATTTTACATATTTCCAAAATAAAAATACTATTACCAATACACATAAACATGTATCAACCAATAGAAAAATAGAAAAGAGAATATTGTCAATAAATTTTGCATTGAAAACCGAAAACGACACTTATTTTGAAACAAAAAATTTCCTCTAGAACGACATATAATTTGAAACGGAGGGAGTAAGTTTAAACTTACTTAGAAGTCCGCTTCTATATTTTTATTGTTCGATACACTTGACACATATTGAAAAGTTTTTTGTGATTAGTTTTACTCTCAAAATTTCTTGGAAAGTTCTATAGATTTTTTTTTCTCACATGTGTGTTAGTTATTGTTTTAGCTTATGGTAGATTTGTTTTTTTCTTGATTAGAGTATCTTTTGAAAGAATTGATAGCTAACAGAAATTAAAAATATCATAAAAGTGTAATACAAAAAATGTATACAATGTTTATAGATTACGAATCTAAATAATTATTTACAAATGAATATTTTATAATGATAAACTATTACAAATCAACTTATTAAAAATTTCTACAGTTTGTTTTATTATCATAATCTTGATGGCTCAAGTAGGGGTTGGTAAGAAACCCGAATCCGAAGAACCGAGCCAAACCTGATCCGAAAATAGCATAAAACCCAAACATAAATTGGTCAAATATCCGAACAGGTTCAAATTTTTGGTATTTAGAGAATCAAAACCGAACCTGACAAAGCTGCCGCCCGTGACCTTCTTGTCGCCCAAGTAAAGCGTCAAAGGAGACCTCCCATGTCAATTCGGTAGCAAAACCGATCCAAAATTTTACCCGATTTGAGCTGGAACAGCCTTGACATCTTTCCCCCACTCCATTTCCTCTCCAGTTCAACAGTCTCTCTCTTCTTTATAATTTTGATTTTTGTTGTATAGTATAGTTCAAGTATTAGTCATACATATTTGTTAATAAATTTGATTTCAATAAATTTGAATTCTCTACTAAGTTTAAGATATAAATACTTGAACTCAAAATGAAATCTCAGGATTGTAAACATTAATTAAAACCAACAAAATAGAATTAAAATAGTGTTATTTATTTTATGATTTACAAAATTTAGTTCAAATCAAGAATTTGTCAAAAGTCACGTATTAGTCATCCATATTTGTTAACAAATTTGATTTCAATAAATTTGAATTGACTACTAGTTCCAAAATGTAAATACTCAAATACAAAATAAAATCTCCGGATTGTAAATTTTAATTAAAACCAACATAGCAGATTTTAAAATGATGTTATTTGTTTTAAGATATAAATTTTTTTAACTCAAATCAAGAATTATTCATAAATAAAGTATTAGTCATACATATTTGTTAATAAGTTTGATTTCAATAGATTTGAATTGACTATTAAGTTTAAAATATAAATACTCAAATGTGAAATAAAATCTCTGCATTGTAAACAATAATTTTTTTGTCGTTAACTAAAACCAACATATAATATATTTGAAAAGTGTTACCTTTTAACGATTTACAAAATTTAATTTAACTCAAGAATTAATCATAATCAAGTATTAGTCAGAGAGATATGTAAATAAATTTGATTTCAATAGATTTGAATTGACTACTAAGTTTAAAACATAAATTCTTAAATTCAAGATAAAATCTCTGGATTGAAAACTTTAATTAAAAATAACATAATAGATTTGAAAATTGTGTTATGTGCTTTCGGTTTTACAAGAACTAATTCAAATCAATAATTAGTCATAAATAAAGTATTATTCGTAGGGATTTGTTAATAATTTTGATTTCAGTAGATTTGAATTGACTGCTAATTTTAAATTTAAATACTCAATTTTGTAATAAAATATCCAGATTGTAAACATTATTTAAAACAACCATAATAGATTTGGTGGTGTTATTTGGTTTACAATTTTTTTTTTTTAATTTAAATTATGAATTAGTGAAAAATCAAGTATTAGTCATACGGATTTGTTAGTAAATTTTATTTCAATACATTTGAAATCACTACTAAGTTTAAATATAAATACTCAAATTCGAAATAAAATATCCGAATTGTAAACTGATGAACCTAAACCGGGAAGGATCACTTTAGCTGGGTGTTGGATATGATCCGAGAAGACAATGGCACTTCTGGAATTGAGATGGATTGAAGGGATCGTCAAGAGATGTGGAATGCTCCTGATATACCCACGATCTAAGGCTAACCACCTAAGAACGAATGTAATGCGTTGGCTAACCACCAAACAACACACAAAAATGATTGGCTGACCACCAAATTAACTAGCCGGTCACACCGATGAACTAGCTAAGAACTCTCTCTCTCTCACTCAGAGAAAAGAAACGAAAAATAAACTCCAAAATGATCTTCTTTTATTCATGAAAGGGATTACATATTTATAGTAGAATGAGTCAAAGAAAGACTTAAATAATTGTGGAAAACTAGAAGCTTAGAAAACACAAACAAAGACTAAGATTAAAGTCTTTGTAGAACCGAGAAGTTGATTTTGACTAGTTTTCGAAGAAATCAATGCAGGCCACGACTTTAACTCATTTTGTTGATATTTGATGCAAATGGGCAGGAGACCATCAGAAAAAGTCTGGTCGAATTTGGTGTAAAACGGACCCAAATTGAATTTGTTATGAATTTTCTGTGGACTGAAAAAGGCACATTTCACCCAGCAGCTAAACCAGTTCTTTTTTCAGTGTCACTTAGCTCATCCAGGTCAAAGTTAGTGTCACTTAACTCATCCAGCTCCATAGTAGTGTCACTTATCTCACTCAGCTCATCCAGTTCCAAAGTAGTGCCACGGTCTGATGGAAAAATCTCGGTTGGATCAAGCTGGTCGACATGATCAGCTTCTTGGGCCGGGTCTATATCCCGGGCAGGTCGGTGCTCGATCCACGGCACATCATAAACACTAACTAAAACCAACATAATAGATTTGAAAATTGTGTTATTTGTTTAACGATTTAGAAAATTTAATTCAAATCAAGAATTAGTCATAAATCATGTATTAGTCATGCATATTTGTTTATAAATTTGATTACAATAGATTTTAATTGACTACTTAATTTAAAATATAAATACTCAAATTAAAAATAAAATCTCCGGATTATAAATCTTAATTAAAACCAGCAAAATAAATTTGAAAATGATGTTATTCTTTTTTACGATTAACAAAATTTAATCTAAATCAATATTTTTTCATAAAAAGTATTATTACTACAAAAAGATTTATCTGTCAGAATTTATTTTGTATTTTTCTATAAATTATAAATGATGTAAAGTAAATTTGCATCACTTAAAAATAAATGACTCTGAAAGTGGTGATGCAAATAATATAATCATTTCAATGATAAATGATGTAAAATTGTAAAATAGTTGAATCAATTATTATAAATGATGTCAATATATATCAGTTACTAAAATGATGCAAATTTATATCAGTTTTTAAATGGTGTTGTTATTTTCATCAATTCGAATAATTAATTTTAGTTATTTATTAATAAATAATGTAAAAATTAATACTAATTTTGAAAATTATTTTAATAATTATATCATTTAAAATTATTAATTTAGATAGTTTATATAATTAATGTTAAAGTTATATCTGTATATATATACAATGAAGATACATCATTAATTCAAATCAAGAATAAGTCATAAATAAAGTATTAGTCATATGAATTTGCTAGTAAATTTGATTTCAATAGATTTGAATTGAATACTAAGTTTAAAATATAAAAACTCAAATTCAAAAAAAAATCTCCATATTGTAAACATTAATTAAAACAAACATAAAATATTTGAAAATGGTGTTATTTATTTTATGATTTACAAAATTTAATTCAAATTAAGAATTTTTCATAAATCAAGTATCAGTCTTACGGATTTGTTAATAAATTTGATTTAAATAGAGTTTAATTGACTACTAATTTTAAAATATAGTTACTCAAATTTGAAATAAAACCTATTGATTGTAAAACATAATAGATTTGATGTTTTATTTATTTACATTTTACAAATTTATATTCAAATAAAAATGATTCATAAATCAAGTATTATTCATACAGATTTGTTAATAAAGTTGATTTCAATAGATTTGAATTGACTACCAAGTTTAAAATATAAATACTCAAGTTTGAAATAAAATCTAGGGATGTAACAAAATGAACATAATAGAGTTAAAAATGATGCTATTTATAAAATTTAATTCAAATCAAGAATTAGCCATAAATCAAGTATTAGTCATACAGATTTGTTAATAAATTTGATTTCAATAGATTTGAATTGACTACTAAGTTTAAAATATAAATACTCAAACTCGAAATAAAATATATGGATTGTAAACATTAATTAAGCCAAACATAATAGATTTTAAAATGGTGTTATTTGTTTAACAATTTACGTAATTTAATTTAAATCAAGAATTAGTCATAAATCAAGTATTAGTCATAAAGATTTGTTAATAAATTTGATTTCAGTAGATTTGAATTGACTAATAAGTTCAAAATATAAATACTCAAATTCGAGATAAATCTTTGGATTTGTCAACATTAATTAAACTAACATAATAGATTTGAAAATCAGTAAATTTTCCTTAATTTTATAAATCATAATATAAATTCTTATATCAATTAAAATTCATAAACAAACAATATATGTGTTCCTATCTTTAGTTTATATTCCCTTAAATATAAATTAAAGGGTTGGAAAGAGGTTTTGTTATTAATAGCAGCCAACTAGGTACCTCTTTCTCTTGTATTTTTACTTTTCTTACTCGTAAAGGAATGTGTGTGGTATGTGATTTAGCTTTAGTACTTTGGTCTCTTTTTTTTACTTTGTTACATCTTTTTGGATTTTACTATAAAGCATGAGTTACAAGTCAATCTTTTGAATAAATTCTTAACTATTAAAGAAGAAACCTCTGTTTCGGTATATAACACATGTTTGTTATTCATTGTTTATGATTATTGTTATTTTCAGAAGAAAAAAATAGTAGTCCTAAATTGTTTAAAAAACATCCAAAATCATTAATTAATTGTGAGAAAATCTTAATTAGTAAGGACTCAAGACATATGTTTTATATCTTACTTACCATATTCATTATTACTGTTAAAAAATAATTAGCTATAACTTAAAACACTTTGTGTCTGTGGAATGAGAAACGTTAGCGAAGCGAATACATCTTTGGCCCAGCTTTGCTCCCAGCTCAGTGATGTTGGATTCCTAGATTGTCTGAACATCAGCGAAAAAGCACTTGGAGAAGTGGTTTAACCATTAATTAATTGATATAAAATCTTTGGATTTGTAACATTAATTAAATACAATATAATAGATTTGAAAATGGTGTTATTTGTTTTATGATTTACAAAAATTAATTCAAATCAACTAGTCATAAATCAAGTATTAGTCATACGGATTTGTTAATAAATTTGATTTTAATAGATTTGAATTGACTACTAGATTTAATATATAAATACTCAAATTCGAAATAAAATCTCTAGATTGTAAATTTTAATTAAAACTAAGATAATATATTTGCAATGGTGTTATTTTTTATGATTTACAAGATTTAATTCAAATCAAGAATTAGTCATAAATCAAGTATTAGTCATACGGATTTGTTAATAAATTTGATTTCAATATATTTGAATCGACTATTAAGTTTAAAATATAAATACCCAAATTAAAAAAATCTCTGGATTCGTAAAAATTAATTAAAATAATCTTTCTTGACTTTATAAATCTTAATATAAAATTTAAATGAATTAAGATACATAAATGAACAATATCCTTTCCTATTTTTAATTTATATTCCGTTAATAGAAAGTGAAGAGTTAGAAAAGAATACAATATTTTGTTATTAGTGGCAACCAACAAGGTGCCTCTTTCTCTTGTATTTTTGCTTTTCTTTCTCGTAAAAGAATATGTATAGTATGTGATTCAGTTTTAGTATTTGGTCTCTTTTTCTACTTTGTTACATATTTTTGGATTTTACTTTAAAGCATGAGTTACGAGTCAATCTTGTGAATAAGGTGTTAACTGTTAAAGAAGAAATCCCCTCTTTGGTATAGAACACATGTCTGTCATTCATAGTTTATGATTATTTTCATTTTCACAGAAAACAAATAGCCGTCTTACATTATTTAAGAAACATAAAGCATTTATTAAAAGTGAGAAAATCTTAATTACTAAAAGCACAATACATATGTCTCTCATATCTTACTTACCATATGTGTTATTACCGTTAAAAATTAATTAGCTATAACTAATGAAAAAATTAAATAGTAATTATATACCAAATATTTTATATTAAGAGATTTTGTATGTATAGACATTTAAAAATTTATCTACAATCAATAAACAAATCTACACATACTATTTAAAAATTAATGAAAATACTATGTATTGACTTTTTTTTGTTCATCCAAAAATTTTCAAATTAATGAAAATACTATGAAAAATTTGGCTACAATTAATGAAAATACTACTTAAAAATTTAGCTACAATCAATAAACAAATCTACACGTACTATTTAAAAATTAATGAAAATACTATGTATTCACTAAAGAGATTAATGTGTATGGATATACATTACAAAATTAATGAAAATACTACTTAAAAAGATATTATAAATATGCCAACAATCTTTAGTTCATTTCTTTACAAATCTCTAAAACGAATCTTTGCATTAGTTAGATTTTATAATTTTAAACTAAAAAACTTTTTTACATAATTACTATATTCACTAAAAGATATTAAATTTTTAAAATAATCTGTTAACAGCATGCAGAACTAAGATTTTAAAATCCGGTAACGCGCGAAGCTAACTAACATTAAATTTTTAAAGTAAGTCGTTAACAACGTGCAAAACTAACCAACATTACACTACAAGAAAACAGATGTTTAACGAGGGCCATTTTCCTCGTTAATTCCTCGTAAAAGAATGTTTACGAGGAATTAACGAGGAAAAGTGTTTCGTCGTTTATCGTCCGTCGTAACAGAACTTTCGTCGCCATTTCCTCGTAGACTAGCGAGTCTTTCATTTCCTCGTAAAGACGAAGTTAATATTTCGTCGTAAGTTCCTCGCCGCCATTCCTCGTAAATCACTCGCGGACTTTCCTCGTACAAACCACGCGAATCACGCGTCGTTACTTACACGTAAGATCCTTGAAAATAAATCCTCGTACATTCCATGTAATATCCTTGAAAAGGTTTCCTCGTAAAATCCATGTAGAATCGTTGAAACATTTTCCTCGTAAAAACCTCGTAAGGCTTTCCTCGTAAATTCCTCGGAAATCATTTCGACGTAAATAACTCGTATAATGCCAATTTTTGAATTAATAAAAATATTATTTGATATAATAATTATTAATTTAATAAAATAAGAATTTAAATATTTGGGTTTATAAATAAATTTTAAATAAAATTCAAAAGCAACAAAATATTTTATATATAATTAAGTTTTGGATTTTATAATACATAAACCGAAAAAAAAAACTAAAAAAACTAAGGCTCGTTCATGGCCTCGTAGAATTCCTCGCTCCTCCTCGTAACATCCTCCTCGTTATGTGTACCCGATGACTCGCCTGGAATGGATTTTGTTGTTTCATGTTCCTCAACAAAGCTTCCCATTCCGGGTTTGTGGACGCTATAACGTCGATGAAGGCCTCGAGTCCACTGACACGGCTTTTGGTCGCGCCCAGCTCGGAACGCAACTGAGTGACTTCTTCGGTCCGTCTCTGAGCATAAGACGATGTCGCTCTCGGGACATCATTGACGGAACCGATCCCCAACGTACGTCCCTTTTTCTTAGGGACAACCTTAAAAACAAAAAAAAAATATATTTGTTAGTTAAATTTAAAAGGTAAATTTAATGAATTAATAATTAAAAAGATATAATGTTAAAAAATTTACCTCCTCGTAAATCTTATCCACTTCAGTTGTGGATAAGGTAACAGGTAATCCGTCGGCGGACTGCTGGGTCAGCTGAGTCTGGCGCTCCTCAACCCGAGCAATAACGTCGTTGTAGATTAGCTCGGACTTGCCATCTAAAAACTGGCCCGCCTTGTTCTTGTGGGTCCGCTCGTAAAGTTCCGGAAGAGTCGGGAGACGTCCCAACTCCTTGGCCTAAAAATATATAAGAAAATTGTTAGAAATATATTTATATTAAAATTAATAATTAAAAATTATTATCTAATTACATACCATTTGCAAACGGACACCGGCATGGGGTTTTTAGCCCGTAGAGTGTAGCATCGGACCGTTACCGTGCTCGTCTACCGTGTTACGGGCGGCAGCACAAATGTTTGCGATCCTAATGGAGTTGGGATCCTTCCAGTAATGGATGAGGCCGTCCCAAACACCCGTGGTAAGCTCAGAGGGTTTGCCACGGGTGTACCCCTTGACGATCCAGTCGCCCTTCCAGTTGCAAACCGTGTCCGCCAAGCGAACTTGCGCCTTCGCGTAAAACGCCTTCCTCACTCTCTCACTGACCCCGATAGACCAATGATACTTTTGCTGCAAAAAAAAAAATTAATAATCTGTTATTTTAAGAAAAAAATATAAAATAATTAATTAATAGAATTACTTACAGCGTAAATCTTGAACCACGTCTTTCTGATGTAGATCGGCGTCAACTTCCAGTTTGGATGCGCCATGGAGAAGTAACCTTTAATCGTCTCGGTTACATCTGTCGCAAGGCAATTGTCAACCCCAAACCTGGAAAAAATGAAAATTTAAATTATTTAATGAAGTTATAAATTAAAATAATTAATTAAAAATGCACTTACCACAAAGTCCCGTCGGGTCTTTCGGGGTCTATGATTGGTAAACCAGCTCTGCCTGGCATACCGAGAATATCCTCGACAGTGTACTGCGAGAAGGGAACAGTAGGTGGCACAATGAGATCGGAATGAACAGCGGCGGGAATCTCAGGAGGAGCCATCGGAGGAGCTACCGGAGGAGCCACCGGAGGAGCCGTCGGCTGAGCCATCAGAGGAGGCATCGGAGGGAACATCTGCTGAGTCTCGGGAACAGACTCCTGATCTGAAGAACCGGAACCGCCGGCACCTGAAGAAGAACCTGGCGGGTCTAACTGACTACCAGGCTCACCGAACATCTCTCTGTAGTGAGCAGTAAGCCTGTTCGCACGAACCTGCAAAAATATATATTTTTGAGTTTATTATCATCAATAATTAAAAATCTATCAACAATAATTAAAAAATCTATTTAACGAACATAAAATCCGTAAACCTATCTAAATTCCCTAAACTAACCACCTAAACTAACGACCTATCTAAATTCCCTAAACTAATTATGGGGCGAGGAAATTACCATTTTCGAAGGAGAGAGGAATGGGAGAGGAGTTGGAGACGAAATTGGGAGGAAATGGAGTGGAAGTTGGGACGAATGGAGAGTGTGAGGTTGTATATATAACTTACGAAGGTCTCGTAATTTCCTCGTAGAGTTACGAGGAATTAAAGAGGCCCGTCTTTCTGTTCCTCGTAAAAACCTCGTAACCTTACGAGGAAATTGCGAGGCCCGTCCCAAATCAAACGATAAAATAGCGAGGTCCGTGTTTCTATTCCTCGTAAAAGCCTCGTAGATTACGAGGTTTTAACGAGGTAAATTTCTAAACCTCTAAAATCGAAACCCCAAACCCTAAACCCCATCTTTTTTATATTCTACCTCAAAATATATCTTCCTTTTAACCTCAAAAATTTAAAAATATAATCTTTTGAAGATTTGAAAATATAATCATTTGAATTAGATTTGAAAATATAATCTTTTGAAGATTTGAAAATATAATCATTTGAAGATTTGAAAATGTAATCTTTTGAAGATTTGAAAATATAATCTTTTGAAGATTTAAAAATATAATCTTTTGAAAATTATAAAATTATTAATGGGGTTTGGAGTTTGGGATTTAGACAAAATAGATAAGAAAGATGGGGTTTGGGGTTTAGGGTTTAGGGGTTTAGACAACATATCTCGTTAAAACCTCGTAAACCCACAAGGAAATAACGAGGAAATAAAAAAAAACAGAAAGCCTCGTTAATTCCACGTAGCTTACGAGGTTTTTACGACGATTTCGTCTTACGTGGAATTAACGAGGCCCGCGTTTTTCTTTTTTTCTATTTTCCTCGTTATTTCGTCGTAAACTACGAGGAATTAACGAGGTTTCTTTCTAAACCTCTAAAATCAAAAACCCCAAACCACAAACACCATCTTTCCTTTCTTCTACTTCATATATTCATAACATATCTTCCTTTTAACCTCAATATTCTTAACATTTCAAACCTCAAAATTTATAACTACAATTCTTTAACTTCTAATATCAATCTCTTCTTTCTAATATAAACTTATACAAAATCACATTATTTATTTAAATTTTTTATCTTGCAACAAAAATATAATCCTTTGAAGATTTAAAAATATAATCTTTTGAAGATTTGAAGATATAATCTTTTGAAGATTTGAAGATATAATCTTTTGAAGATTTGAAAATATAATCTTTTGAAGATTTAAAAATATAATCTTTTGAAAATTATAAAATTATTAATGGGGTTTGAAGTTTGGGATTTAGACAAAATAGATAAGAAAGATGGGGTTTGGGGTTTAGGGTTTAGGGGTTTAGACAACATATCTCGTTAAAACCTCGTAAACCCACGAGGAAATAACGAGGAAATAAAAAAAAACAGAAAGCCTCGTTAATTCCACGTAAGATTACGAGGTCTTTACGACGATTTCGTCTTACGTGGAATTAACGAGGCCCGCGTTTTCCTTGATGCATAAATGTCTCCAGTCCCGCAATGTATTCTTTCGTCACTCTCCCGTTAGCATCTCTATGCATATACATCCAGCTCCGCAACTCGTAGACATTCCGGAGCCTGACATTTTTTTATTTTCACTTTTTTTTGTTCTTGTTGGTGTGTTTAAAATGATGTTGAAACTTCCATATTTATAGAAAATTTTCGAATCTGGTAGTTGAAGTTTTGCGATGAATTTGCGAGGAAAAGGTAGGTAGCAAAAAAAAACGTGTTTTAAAATTCCTCGTTAAGTTCACGTAAAGTGTTTCCTCGTAAAGAAGACGCGAATTTACGTGGGTTTTACGAGGAAAGTATATTTTCTCATTTCCTCGTAAAGATGATGCAAGGTTTACGTGGTGTTTACGAGGAAAGTGTATTTCCTCGTTAAAACCACGTAATGTTACGATGATTTTACGATGAATTTTTTTCTTCGTTACTTTACTAGGAAATAACGACGTTTTGTTCTTTCTTTGTAATTTCCTCGTAAGCTCGTCGTAAAATTACGAGGATCATATTTCCTCGTTAATTTTCCTCGCCAAAGTGTTGTTTTCTTGTAGTGTTAAAATTTTAAAATACTGTTAATTAAGTGGGAAACTTTTATTAAAACAGTTATATATTAATTGAAAATTAGATACTAATTTATCATAAAATATCTTATTTTAAGTGCAGACAATGTTATCTACCAAAACAATTGAAAGAAAATAGCAATATTTGGAAAAAAAGCTTCTCTTTTTTAAAACAATGAAAATATCTTATAATACTTTTAAATGTTTAGAAGAAGAAGTGGAGTTATTGTGTTGACTGGTAGATTCTATATAAATGTACCGTGTCAAGGAGGTAATACCCTGATATTTTATTGAGGATACTCTTCGTGCTATGAACTACCCTGATATTTTTGTCTCTTGGATAATGAAATGTGTGGAAACCGCAACGTTCTCAGTCTCAGTGAATGGAGAGCTGGAGGGTTTTTTCACAAGCAACAGAGGTATAAGGCAGGGGTGTTCTCTTTCCCCATATCTTTATGTCATTGTCAGTAATGTGTTGTCTAAGCTCATCAACAAAGCAGTGCTGGACGGTAGCATTGGATTCCATCCTCAGTGCCAAGAAGTCAATTTGTCACATTTGAGTTTTGCTGATGATATAGTTGTCTTTTCGGATGGCACTCCCGAATCACTTCACGGCACTCTCCGCGTGTTTGATGAGTTTGCTGTGATGTCGGGCCTTCGAATCAATGTAGCTAAATCCACTGTGTTTGCAGCAGGTAGAGGGAAGCTGGCTCTTGAGGGTGCGGCAGTAGACTCTGGGCTCTCCATCTCTGCCCTACCTATCAAGTATCTTGGTCTCCCTCTCACCACCAAAGTAATGACTCGAAGCGACTATGAACCTCTCACGACAAAAATAAGGAACAGGCTCCTGTCATGGACAAGCAAGGCACTCTCCTATGCAGGAAGGTTACTCCTCGTCAAGTCAGTCATAGCAAGCATGACAAACTTCTGGTGTACTGCATTCTGTCTTCCACAGAGTTGCATAGATGAGATCGAAAGCATGTGCTCTGCTTTTCTCTGGAGTGGGTCTCCTAACATAACGACAAAGGCAAAGATCGCGTGGGATGATGTGTGCTGTCCGTATGAAGAGGGAGGTTTGGGCATTCGTCGAATCCAGGAGGTAAGCACTGTATTCTCATTAAAGCTCATATGGCGATTATTTTCTGAAGCAAAGTCGTTGTGGGCTATCTGGGTACAAAGATACTTACTGCGTGATGAGACTCTATGGGATGCAAAGGATACTGGCCTAGGGTCCTGGGCATGGAGGAAGTTATTGAAATTTCGAAATTTGGCAAAAGAGTTCTTATTGATGGAGGTTAAGGATGGTCGTACTGTGCGATTCTGGTCTGATCTATGGTTTCCTAAGGGCAGACTCATTGAGATTACTGGTGAGATTGGCACACAGAAGCTGGGCATTAGAAGGGATATGAAAATTTGTGAGGTGTTAAGGGATGATGAATGGAGGTTTCGAAGGTGTCGAGATAGACATATCCAGAGCTTAATTACAGATTTACAAGCTTTTCAGCTAAAGCTAACTGATGGAAGAGATGAAGTGTTATGGAAGCGAGATAATGGAAGCTATGGCACTACGTTTATCTCTTCGGAAACTTGGAATCAAACCAGACAGCGAAAAGAGAAGGTTTCATGGAGTAAGATTGTTTGGTTCTCCCAAGGGGTGCCTCGATTCGACTTTATCACCTGGCTTGCAATTAGAGATAGACTATCTACTGGTCACAGATCTAGTCGATGGGGTCAACCGCAACATTGTCTCTTTTGTGGCGAACCTGATGAGACAAGGGATCACCTCTACTTTGCGTGTCCTTATACATTCACTCTCTGGCTGAAGATGGCTGGTAACCTGTTTGGGATCGATCCTGACCCAGACTGGACCACCACGCTGTCTAGACTGTCGACAAGGTCCTACGATCGCCTCACATACATCCTTCTTCGACTGGTCCTGCAAGTCACCATCTACTACATTTGGCGCGAGAGAAACGAAAGGAGGCACCACACCAGCAATAAGACAGTCGAGCAGCTTGCTAAGTTGATCGACAAGACGGTTCGTAATCGTATCACTTCAACTAAGTATTCCACCAATCCAAAGTTGCATGGTCTGATGAGTAGATGGTTCGCAGCTCATGTTTAAGTTTACAGTTTTCTTTTAACATTCAAACTCTAAACTCCTTATAGCTGTACATATATTCTTTTGCGATGATCAATAAATTTAAAATTTCATCTAAAAAAAAGGAGGTAATAAATACTTCTCTTACAAATACAACTGCTCTTGTATAAGCTCTCTTTTCGTGTCTCTCTCTCTCTCTCTCTCTCTCTCTCTCTCTCTCTCTCTCTCTCTCTCTCTCTCTCTCTCTCTCTCTCTCTCTCTCTCTCTCTCTCTCTCTCTTCACCTTCATTACCAAGTCCTCAGAGTCTTCTTTATTCTTTCTCTGTTTCTCAGAATAAAGGAAGATAAAGTCCTTCTCTTTTGTTACAGAGGTGATTATTTAACTTGTTTTGATTATTCTCTTTTCATTTTTGATGATCTTAAAATAGTTTTCTGGTCTCTTTGCTTGATAGCGTGTTTTGATTATGACTCGGTATTGAATTTGAATACAAATGACATGGTTTTTTGGTCCTCTAAGTCCTTTTATTGCATATCTATTTGATAGGTTTTGTTCTTATAACCACTGTATTTGTTTGTTGAGTATTTTTTCTGGTTGCAATGTTCAACAAATTGATATTCTGTAATTATTACAGAATATTATTAGTTAGGGACCGATTTTTTTTTAACTTCTCGATTTAAAAAAAAATCAATAACAATCGTATTTTCTAAATCTGATTTTGCCTCGCCTAATCCGAATATTCTTTTGAACTATGTAATTTTTTTTGTGATAAAAACTTTAGGATACAAATCTTTTTTTGCTTAATGTACCGCCTAAACCGATTTTTAGAACGCTGATCTATTGTATTAGCAGTTAGTTTCTAGTTTTGGAAACATTGTGTATCTAAATTTGCTTTCATTTTTCTACAGGTTTTGAGTTTTGTAAGCTGAGTAGCTGCAAGAGGACTGTGTAGTAGAGTATATACATCTGATCAAGAATATGAATCCTAGGGTACGTCAGAGAGTTGAGGAAGATGGTGAGGATATGAATCGTAGGGTGGTGCGTCGGAGATTTGATGAAGATGTAGCACCAGAGGTTCGAGGGTCTAAGGATTGGACTAGTTTGACTTACGACCTGATGCTTTACGTGTTTACTCTACTGGACAGCCGTAACCGAGCTAGCTTAGCATCTACCTGTGCGACATGGAGAAGCCTCGGTGCTTCTCCTTATCTGTGGAATTCCTTGGATCTTCGCGCTCACAGGTTTGGCCATTGAGCAGCAGCTTCTCTGGCAAATAGGTGTGCTGAACTTCAGAAGGTTAGGTTTAATGGCCTTGACTCTCATGCTGCCTTGGTTATTCTCAAAGCAAGGAAGCTGCGTGAGATAAGCGGCGAAGGTTGTGAGAACGTAACAGATGCTACATTTTCTATGATCGTTATACGCCACAAAGATCTTGAGAGCCTCCAGCTTGGACCAGGCTTCGGAGAGAGCCATTTGTTGTCCTAAACTTAAATCGCTTCGTCTCTCTGGAATGAGAGATGTTAGCTCCGAGGTGATTATATATTTGGCCCAGCATTGTCCACAGCTCAGTGATGTTGGATTCCTAGATTGTCTGAACATCAACGAAGAAGTTGTTTCTCTTTGCTACCTTGCTGTCACTGGGACGTCAAACATTAACTGGAGAGTTGCAAGTGAGAGTTGGGAGAAGCTTCTGAACTTAACCTGTTTGGACGTCTCGAGAACCAGCATTGACCATGTGGCGGTTCAAGGCTGTTGACATCATCTTAAAGATTGAAAGTTGTGTGTGCTTTAAACTGCACTATGCTTGAAAATGTTGCAGATTCGACCCTGATGAATTCAAAGGAAAGATCTTGATTGCTAAGTTTAACAATACTTTAAACAGGATGGCTTTTCTCTATTATTTGAAGATAACTCGAAGATGCCGAAGGATACAATGCGTTGGCTTGAGTGGAACCTTTCTCGAACGCTTCTACATTTGGCAGAAAAAAACTTAATTGGACTGAACACTTTCTGGCATAACCATGGACCTAAGTTGTTTCTCAGGCTAATGCAAAGCTCACAAGAGGATGTCCAAGAGAGCGCAGCCATAGGTCTTGCATCTTTCATCCATATGGGTGATGACAATGTTAGTATATCAGTTATGTGTAATGGAGGCATCCCAATTCTGTTAAAGTTCGCTAAATCTTGGAAAGAAAGTTTCCAGTCAGAAGCTGCAAGGGCTATTCCAAACCTGTCTTTACATGATAATGCTGCAAAGGCTGTTGCAAGAAGGAGGGGTTGATGTTGTTCTTGGTTTAGCAAAGTCTACGAGTAGACTTGTGGCTCAGGAAGCTGCTGGTGCACTGTGGCATCTCTCTCTTGGAGACGCATATAAGGTAAAGTCGTCCCCTTTTAAAGAGTTGTTAAAACTTTTGCTCTCTAGTTAACATTGTAGTTTTTTAATTTATTTTGTATTATAAAGCCATTGTACAAGTTGGATGAGTGAATGTGTTGATGGAGCTTCTCTCTAGATGGTCATATGACTGTGGTCAACTTCTGGTACAGGCTTGCCACCTTTAAACCCTCACATTTTTGTTTTCGCAATGTCATTTTCTTTTGTCAACGATAAATAAGTCATTTAATTGTACCAGACAGCATAACACCATGTCAATAAACTAAAAAGTTATGTGCACACCTGAAATTGACAAAATTAATCAAGCAAGATTAAGAAATTAAGCAAGATGAGTTGATTACATAATATATCACATTTTGAGTTATCGTTACATCTATAGTCACTTTCCACTTATGACACACAGTCACTGAAATTGAGAGACTTTGTTGACAATTTTGCCCTTATTGAGATGAACCGAGAGACTTTGTACTCTCTTTCTCTTTGTGCTATGATAAGGACCACACGATCATAAAAAAGAATATCAATCTAACGGCTCATATTAACTATTTAGTACATCTCAATACAAACTATGTTATTGGACAAAAAACGAAAAAAATTGTGGACATGGACATTGAATATGAAAAATATATGGATAGAAAACCGAAAGTTGTGGACAAGATTTTGTAAAAAAAATTGTGGACATAGATATAGAAAATAGAGAAACATATGTTCTACTGTCTTCTTCAAAACAAACAAACGAAACAATCAAAACTGGAGCAAGATTGTCTTCTTGGTGCTTTCTACTGTCTTCTTCAAAACAAACAAATGAAACCATCAAAATTGAGCTTACTCAATCTCCAAACACATTAAATAAATTAATCAATGAAGCATCTCTGTATAAGATGTATTAGTAGTAACTAGTAAGCCATAAAAATCAACTCTTCATCTTCATTAAGCTTTTAATCAAGGGAAACATATGTTCAAGGTATTGTGGACAGGATTTCTTGAAAAAATGTGTGAACACAGCCTACTAAACTAAAACCATATCAAAAACCTCAAAACTTTCTTCTAAATGAGCTTACATGATTGATGAATCTGAATCGCAGCATTAAGAGGCTCCACAACCATGGCAGTGACAGGGGAGACTCTGTTTCGTTTTGTTTCGTCTCACAGTATCGTGGAGTACTACATCTCTTGAAGTATCCATGGACAAGACAACGCTGGAGAAAACAGCTTCGTCGCCATAGCTGTCGTTACTTTAAGATTGTGTGGACAAAGATTTGTGGACAATGTTGCATTTACCGAAGCATGGATACAAAGAACACATGATACTAGAGGCAATATGACCACCACACGACAGTCAAATATAATCTGTACACGCTTCGAAGGAGCAGAACCTTCCATATTCACTCGGGTTTGGATGAAACAAAGTATCAGTTTACTCTGGCTTTGCTTCTAATGTCCATGCCAAATCCACTGATCCTGTTCAATCAAAACCCATATGAAAATTTCGCATATCTAAAAGATGAAAAACAAAAAAAAGGACAAGCTTTACGCTGTAAACATACACCTCATCGACACAACAATAGTAAGAAACAAAGATAATGAGAATTGTCGTAAGATAGAAACATAGAGAAGGGAAAACGAACCTGAAACGAGTACAGAGGTTTGGAGAAACTCGAGATGGAACTAGAATCGCAACAAATAGGAAATAGTATAAGGGAGCATAACAATCTGATATTTAATTTCAGTGAGATGCAATATCAAAATGATGAGAAGGGAGATGGAGATGAGAGCGAGGCTGAGATACAACTGAAAAAGGCCGTGGAATCGAAGAAGAAAAACCCAGTTTGGAAGAATGACCATACGAAAAAACAACTCTGAGCATGGTGGTGGTGATTGTGGAGAGAGAAAACATGAAGATGTTTCTGTCTTAGGGTTCTTAGTCTTTGTGCCTCTGTAAACATTTGAAATCTGGAGTTTTATGCAGAATTAGGATTCGTGATTTGGTAAAAAGAAAATTAGAGGAGAAATACCATTGTTTGGATGACTAAAGGTTAAAGAGAAATATGATTTGGTCTCTGAATAAAGGGTATTGGTGTCTTTCACACATAATAATATGTGTCTCAAGTGCAATGTAGTTTTAGGTGTAATAACAAAGTCATAAAGTGACTTAAAGAGTAATTTTTTCTTAATACTCTGTCGAGGTCGTATCTTGAAATTTATTATTTGAATCACTAATTTTATATAGTACTATATTTTAAAATATATATATATATATATCTTGTGTATTGAGAAGTACTCAATTTTTTAACGTTGGTTTATCTATCTATCTATATATAATAGCAAACCTGTTTTGCTCTCTTATGATGTCATCATTTTTTTATAGAAAAAAAAAGGGAAAATAGCATAAAAAACCTTCAAAGTGTCACTTACTAGCACTTTAAACCTTGAAGTTTTTTCACTAACACTTTAAACCTTCAAAGTGACAATTGTATCATAAAAAACCTCCAAAGCAAAAAGTTGACCGGTTCAGCAGGTAATTTTTCAAAAATAATTATTTAATTAGTAAAATAAACAAATAAAAATCCAAAAAATAAATAAAAATCGAAACTTTTAATAAAAGTTACAAAAATGAAAAAAAAATCAAAAAAAATAAACTAAAATTTTAGAAAATTAAATAAATATTTATAAAATTAAATAATTTTCTAAAATATTAATAAAATAAAATAACTAAAAATTAATGATAAATAAGTTTAAATTTAAATAGAGAAGAACTAAATGAAAAGTTCACAATTTTTTTTAAAATTGGAAAATAGAAAATTCAAAATTCACTAATGACGATGATGGTTTCTCACATTTAATTTTTTTATTATGTTTCAATTTTGTGAATTTTATTAAAAGTTTCGACTTTATTCATTTTTTGAATTTATTTATTTTGTTTATTTTATTATTTAAATAATTATTTTTGAAAAATTACCTGCTGAACCGGTCAACTTTTTGCTTTGGAGGTTTTTTATGATATAATTGTCATTTTGAAGGTTTAAAGTGTTAGTGAAAAAACTTCAAGGTTTAAAGTGCTAGTAAGTGACACTTTGAAGGTTTTTTATGCGATTTCCCCCAAAAAAAAAGTTTGATCTAACGATTGAGTTTTGTCGCTTCATTTAATCTGACGGACATGGTTTTGCTTTAATGACTAAGTGTGACGTCATCCAACTGTTTTAACAAATGTTCCTCTTCTCTAATCGACGTACGCACCTTTTTAGGGTGAACACGGAACGACGCACCTTTTCTACGGTGACCTCTTTTGATAACGGAAGGACGCACCTTTTAAACTGATTAATAGATTGATGTAGTGGTTTGAGTAGTTGTGTGGTGTTCACTGAGAAAGCTTCATTTAAGTCCCAAGGAAAAGATTTGGTTCATCATTATGATCTGCACTAACCGCAGCCATTTCGACAGCCACAATTGATTTCGAATAGATCTTGTCGAGAATCTAAACCGCCACCGCCGTCACCGTTTTGGCGCTGAAGATGCTGCCATGGACGGAATTGTAGAGCCCAAAGTCGAGAAAATAAGATATCGAGCATAGATCATGTCATCTGATGTTGAGGCTCAACTACGATGACAATTTCGAAGCTTCGTCTGTTAAAGCTTCGCTGTTTTAGGATCGGAAGGTTACCGGAGCTATGTATGTCTTCTTTAATCACATTCCTCTCTCGCTAAATCTGTATTTTTAAATTAGTTTAAAATTGAACTTCCGTAATTGATCTAGACGTAGATATATGTTTGATTTAACGAAAATTTCCAAACGTAGAGATGTGATGTTCTTAGGTGTCAGTGAATAGGTTGCAGGGATTCTTGATGTATGCAAAGGAGAAGGCGGTTAACTGGTTCAAATTAATTATCATTCCTTATTTAACATATTGTCTTTTTTCTTTAATCTTTTCCATGTTCTTAACTTCGGTTACACGTTATTTGTCTGATTAGGCTTGTTCCATATCAGTGGCAAGAGAATGAAGATGTCTATGAACAATGATACGCTGTAGTCTGAGTAGGCTTTCTTCTTGTGAATGTGCTTGTTTAATTGTATTGCAGATCCAGCATCATCCCTGGGACAGTGCTGATTATCCTTGCTGGTAGGTTCCCGGTTCACGGGCAAGATAGTTAAAATTACCAACTTCCCTCTGTTTCTCTTTCTATGACTGGTGAGTTTTTCTAATTCTGCCACCTTCTATTATCCATCTTAACCATTCACTACTTGCGTCAGCTGATATGTTTCTTTTTTGTAATTAGCCCATCAAGATCAATGGTGGGCTTGTCCTGAATATCTCTGATGTTAGCCTCGATAACTTTGATGATAAGCATTTTGGAAAGGTAGCAGAGAAGAGAAGAACAAGAAGGGAGAAGAAGAGTGATGGAGCCGTGGATGTATATATCTGAATAATACTTTCCTTTACTACTCTTTGATTGTTAACAGTACAATACTGAACACAAATCCTAAGAGAATTGCTTAAAGATCCAAAACAAACTTCATAAAAGCTCAAAGGAAAAATACAAACGAGTCTACTTTTTTTTTGGCAAGAAACGAGTCTACTATTTATACTAATCAAGTTTATTGTTTTCTGTTACGCTTCAAACTCAAGCTCTCCCTTGTACTTCTTTCCTCTTCCTCTGCGGGCTGCCTTCCCCTCTCCATTACGTATACACTCCAAGGTCTATCAGAGTCTTCGAGGCAATTAGAGAGAGAGAGTTAGCAATCTTATTTGCGAAAAGATATATCAACTGTTTTGATGAAAGTATAATACAACTGGTCTCTTCATTCACAGGAAGTGTTGCACAAGGGAAAAGACGACCACAAGGCTGTGGACGGAGTTATGATCAAAGCCATTGTGGTAGTTTCAGAGTTGAAGACTTGCCTTGGCACAAGGTCCTCATTGCACAAGGAACGGAGCGGCATGAGCTTTTCTTTTACGCCACTGCATGAACTTGTTTTCTATTTCAATAACCTTTTATGTGCCCTCACGTATTACTTTTTTTTTTGTTCTTGTCCACCTACCAGGGACATATTTTGGCTTGTACATTCTATATATTATGTTTTCACCTTTGGTATAAACAATCTATCTTATTAAATTTGAAATTTCTAGCAATATTTTTCAGTAGATAATAATATTGTTATGTTGAAATTTCAGTGAATCTTCAAGACTGGAATGAGAGCAAAAATAAACGAAATAGCTTTTTCCACAAATCTTTTGTTGTAATGTGATTGATACTGATAATGAAAATTGTTATGGAGATCAAAGTCTAAATTAAGAGATTTACATTTATCGGTGGATAGCATTTATTAGTTGAGGGGATTCTGTTTTGTCGAGCTTTGCTTTGGTCTCTGGTTACATGGTTGCACATGCTAAAAATACTGATTTTAGGTAGAAGAATACAAATTGAATCCTTTTCTTTATCATTGTACATGGGTTTTGCTGCGAGGAGGATGCCATTGGCGAATCTAGAAAAAAAACTTTGTGGGGACATAAAATAATTAAAAGGTGTGTTAAAGAGGAGGTGGGAATTTGAACCCTGGTCTAGGGGGAGCAAACTTTTAGTCAAAACCAAATTTGCTACGGAATATATGATATTTCTTAAGCAAAAACATTTATTTATAGATTATTGTGGGGCAGTTGCCTCCTTCCTGGTAAACGTAAGTTCACCACTGGAGGATTCCTTTTTGTCATGCCAACGTCAAGACCTGAAACATGATTTTCTGTAAAATAATCACTTGGAGGGCTCCCAAACTCTAAAAAGAAAGATGTCATAAGTAGGTACCATATATTGGCTGTCTGTCAGCAATTGCTTTGATTCAATACAAAAGGTTGGTATTCCTAATACTGAACATGAACTTCTTGTCTCGGCCAGTCTTTTACAGCATCTCAACCCGATATTCTTAATAAAAATGTATATATATTTTTCTATAAATTCAATAGTCAATTTATAATTAATTTACTACATACATTTTGCATATTTTTTCTTTTCTTTTGATATTGATTTTATTATTTTAAACTAATATATTCAGCATCTAAATGAAAATTAAAATGTAATAAATATATAAATATATTTTTGAAAATATATATATTCTATGAATATTGAACAATTTAGTTTTAGTAAAGAATTTCCTTAGAACAATTTAGGTCAGAATTCTCTTTATTTTATGATCTAATGGATATACACAACTCTTGTTATGTATGGCGATGTAATCAAAGTTTTTGGTAACTCTTCTTTCTATAGCCATATATTTTAAACAATATATCTTTTAAATAGACACAATCATACATTTTCATCATTAAAAATTTATTTTAAACAACTCATCTTTTAAATAAACAAATCATACATTATCATTATTAAAACTTTCTGTTTTGAGCATTTATTTACTTGAAATGACACATCTCTTATATCTCTTGAATAATAAGAGACATACATTTTTATAGTTTGTGCATTTTGTTAAAAAAATAATTTGAAGAGTTAGAATCTGACGGTTATTGTTGTTTTCTTCATCTAATGGTCCTAAAACAATTCTTACTAATAATAGAAATCCTATTCAATGTAGAAAGATTGTGTCTTTAATAAAACCAAAAATATAGTTAAATCTATTATTTTATTTTAGTGATAAACCATTATAAATTTTGGTGTTAACTATTGCATCCCTTAGCCAACCATTACAATAATTAACTATCAACAATTGTAACCCTTAATATTTAGCTGAAAATTTGCATCTCCTAAATATTTTTAACATGAAAAATTGTTAGTTATCGTTAGTTGTAATTGAGTTTAGTGAAGTGTGCATGTGTTAAGGATTGTGTCTTTTAGTCAAGTAGTTTTGTTTAAGAGTTGTAAAAGAGAAAAGACGCAACTCTTCATTTGTAATAAGACAACTTTTTATTAAAGAGATGTATTGAATAGATGCAATGAAGAGATGCAATTGATCACTTGTACTGTTTTATTTTTTATTTTAATTCTTGTTATTGTGATGAAAAATAATAAGCTCAGATTTTCTTTTCTATTAATTAAAAGTGAAGTTCTTGTTCCTTTAGTTTTTAGTGATCACAATTACATAGATTGTGATATATAATTATTTTTTCTTTCTAAGAAATTTGTCTTTTATTCTTTGTTTTATTTTAGAAACTTCAGTTTCATTTACAAAATTATATATTTTAGTTTTATGGGATGAAAAAATTGTGTATTTTTGTTTTTAATTTGCCCATGTCATTTTATTAATACTTTATCTAAATATCTGCATTGTGTATTTTAAATAGTTCAAAAAGTAGATAAATATCTTAAAATTATATTTTAAAAATTTAAGAGTTGTGACTATTCAGTTGGTTTTAAATGCATCTTCTTATAATAAATTCAATGAGAAGCGGAAAAAAAAGTAAAACGGTCACAAAGAAAAATAAAAAATAAAAAAAGACGATTATGTAACTTAATATTGTATTGATATCAAAGAACAATTGAACTTTTAAATAAATTACTAGTATTTGTTGTTTACTTACACATTTTATTTTTACACGTATTTGTTGTGTGGATATATTAATCCAATTATTTACTCTATAAAATTTTATTTATTTAAAATATATTTAAGAAATATTGAACCATAAAAAATACACTTTCGCGCGCGTTTACGTGCGGGGTTGTTTCCTAGTTCTATTAAAGGAGAAATACAAATATGAAATACCCCTAAAAATTACTACTTAATTACAATAGAATGCCACTGAAATATTAACTAACCTTAAATTTAAGCTATAAATATATTTTCCTAATTGAATTACTCTTTTCCTAAACTGAATTAACAAAAAAATACGAACTGCTAGAAAGATAATACTCATTTTTTATATTTGTGAACAAATGATTTTTTACCAACATTAAATGGTATATTAAGATATCACTGATATTACTTTATAACTAGATTTGTTTGCGTTTGCTATGTTGGGTACGAGACCCACTATAAAATAGACCAATTAACGATTTTTACCAATATTAAACTAATAAACATATTTCCACAAAACTATTTACTGATTCACCTCTACCCTCTTTAAGTTTTATGTTACTAACATTATAAACCAATTCATCCAATTTTTACTAAAGTTTTTATAAATATAGAAAACATACCAAATTGTTTCAAAATCTTAGTTAATTATCATAAAATTAACTTTATTAAATTACAAACTTATCTATATTAAAAAACAAAAGTACAAAAATAAAACACCACTTAGTTTTTAAACTTATTTACAATGGCATGTTAGTAAAATTATTAATTAATTTACCTTTTATGATTCTTTGTATTTTCTATTTAATTAATGCATTTCCAAAATCAAATTCTAACTAAAAGTATGGCAACAATAATTAATAAACCTAACTTATAGTATCATTGTATTTTCCTATTATTATTATATACTAGGGTCGACCCGTCCTACGGGCGGGTTTTTTTTTCCAAAAATGTTAATTTAGTTATATATTTTGTATGTATGTTTATTTTGATATACAAATGGTATAATATATTATAAAATATAAGTAGTTAGACAATAAAATTATTTTCAAGTCTTTTTTCTGTCTTACAAATTTCAAAAATTCAATATCAAAATCTGATTTTTTTTTTGTAGCTGGAAATTTTATATAAGGTGATAGAAAATGAAAAAAAAATTGATTAAATTTTAATTATGTGTTTGATTAGTAGGATTGTAGAAATGTTTCATTTCACTTAATTTTCTATAAATTTTGTTTTTAGTTATACTCTTAGTAATTTAATTGACCCTCACCTCTAAATATACAATCCTTTTAGAATATATTTTTTTTCTTAAAACACCGGTTTAAAAATTGTAATATCTTACCTAAAATCCACAAACTAAATTCTCACAGCGAATTTATGCACTTACAACCCAACTATTTTAGACTTATGATCTAAATATTCATTTAGCTTGTTATAAAAATATAAGTAGTTAGACAATCCTAAAATTATTTCAATTATTTTTTCTGTCTTACAAATTTCAAAAATTCAATATCAAAATCTGACTTTTTGTTACTGGAAATTATATATAAGGTGATGAGAAAATGGAAAAAAAAATTGATTAAATTTTAATTATGTGTTTGATTAGTAGGATTGTAGAAATGTTTCATTTCACTAATTTTTTATAAATTTTGCTTCTTGTAATACTTTTAGTTATTTAATTGACCCTCACCTCTAAATATACAATCCTTTTAGAATATATTTTTTTCTTAAAATATTGGTTTAAAAATTGTAGTATCTTACCTAAAATCCACAAACTAAATTCTCACAGCGAAATTATGCACTTACAACCTAACTATTTAGACCTATGATCTAAATTTTCATTTATCTTGCTTATATAAATTTGTTGGATTTTTTTTAAATGTACAAACTATCATAATTCTATTTTAGTTTTAAAACCATTGAATTCACAACTTTCACAGGTGTCTTTTCAAAACTTTTATTCCATTTCATCCTAAATCTCATTTGATGTATCAATCATCTATGTTTTTACACACACACACACAACACATATATATATATATAATATGTATATATATTATAATCTTTTTTTATCTAAAATTGGTTTTGATTAAATTAGTTAAAGTTAAACAATTTTTATGTTGTGGTTTTTATTTATATTATAGTTGGGATGTTACATTATAATGCACTAATGCATGATATATAACTGATGTATGTTTTCTAAAACAAAACTGCAATATAAATAAAAAGAAGAACCAGTGTAAAAAGCAGAAGGGGAAAGATTGTATATATGTTCTCTCAGGAACATATATAGTGACAAAGAATCATTCTTACATATATATAGGTACTAATTCAATGCACCAAGGTCAGCCGTCCCTTCCCTTCAGATGCATTTGTCTCAGCCAATATTCTCTTTGATAATAATCACCGTCCATGGCTAAAAAGAAGTATTCTTACATATATATATCTAAAAACAACCAAGCTATTGTTTTGTATGTTAAAAAACCAAACGTGAGAAAGATCCAAGTTGTGTTCTTCCTGTTTCTTATGTACCAAACATGTAAAATGCACAAACTGGGAAACCATGAAAGTAATCTAGGGACCAACCCTGACTGATATCACCATCATGATCTCTTCATGAACCAGAGTTAAACTTGTAGACGTCATCTCATTGATGCCACAATAAAATTGTGTATAGTGTTAGCAACATATGTAATAGCCAACCAGAAATTAAATAAGAAAATAAACATGTAAGAAAGTTGCAGAGAACTGCATTGTTGATTAAAAACAGCTGGATATTACAATTAGCTCTTGCAATAAATATCACAGGAGTTTCAACTGTGGTCAAGTTAGTTGCCTCATCAAGTTCAACTTCCATGACCTGGGTAGGCGTTATGCTAACTGCTCGTATCGATGATGATTTGGCCACTTTCTCCACAGCATTAGTGCTCTGAACTATTGCTGCTTTATCTTTCTTCCGGAAGTGTAATTGTGTCTCTTCTCTCAAACCTCTCAACCAATGACTGTGTCCTCCTGGAAACAGCTTTAACTGAAAATATAGCAATTGTTAATAAATTCAGTAGCCATATAATTTTTATTGCTACCAAAAGAAATAGTAACGACAGAAAACTTTGAATGGCTAACCTCCTCTAGCAACCTTCACAGAGTCTGACTCTTTGCTACCTCCAGGGGATTGAACGCCTGAACGGCAGAATATTTATGTCAATCACTTGCGAACTGATTGTAGCCTCAAACCAAGTAACTTGACCCGAGTCAAAAAAGAAAACTGTGAGGCAATTTAGTTCTGAAAGTAGCTGACTTAGCAACCTATAAGCTAATGCTATTATTTCTCTGCTGCCTTATTCAACTTTTTCCAAGATTACATTACTTAAAAAACTTCAAACCCAATAGTTTTTAATGGTGATGGATTCGTCTCGCAAAGAACCGTAGATGACGAAATAGATCGATGAAAAAGAAATATTAAACGAAGACAACATAACACAGCCGACAGTCTGAATTGTTTGTGAAAAATAAATAATCTGAATGATAAAAAGTGAAGTGTGAGAGAGATAAAACCTTTAAACATGGGAAAAGACCTGAAGAAGAAGCCTGGAGCTGCCTTGCACGATCATTGCAGCTTCGCAAAAATGGCTGAGGCAGACCTTCATTGTTCTTAACTACTCTATCCTCATCTTTGTTCTTCAATTGCCTACAACACATGAATATACATTTTCAATTTCTTTTTGCCTAAAACACATTCGTAACGTAGCTCAGAAACTAAACTATATAAGCTCCTCTCCATATACAGATAAAGATTCTACATTTCATATTATGTAAATTAATAAACCAACAGAAACAGTGTCATATATTCATCAGTAAACAAAATAGCCTCGCCGGAATGATCGAACTCAGATCCGAAAAAGAAATAGAAGAGAGAACTCACGTTGACGTCCTGGAAGAGCATGTCAACCCACATGAGCTCGCGATATTTCTCGCCTCCCAGAACCGAAGACCGGAGCAGTCTTGCCTCGACGACGGAGGAGCAACGGCTGGACTTCAAGTCAGGAGAAGAACACCATAGAATGAGACATGAAATCAGGATTCAGTTTATCGCTATAGATAGAAATAGAGGATGAGTTCGAGTTGAGAAGAACTCACATATTTATGAGCCATGAACGACGCATTGATTCACAACGTAGCGGGAGATGGAATTGAATGGATTGTATATGATGTTAAAGCTCGGCCGTTTCAGCGAGGGGAAGAGAGCGCAAAGGACAGACGCTTCTGCCGCAGAGAAGAAGATCACAATTCAGAGATCTGCGCGAACAGCTAGGGTTAGTGGGCGTCTCACACTTCCACGGCCGGACATGTCGACGAAATACAATAGCCCATTAGCAATATTAACTCGAAGCTCAAACGTTAAATGATACGCTGACGTGTCGACGCAAGAACAAAGAAGTTTCCACGCTGGCGTCCTAGGTGGACACCCTAAGAGAGAAGCAAACCCAATTATATATAAATAGATAACAAACCTTACTCTCTTCTCTCTCACTCTCACTGGTCTCACTCTCACTCTAACTCTCACGATCATTCGTCTCTCAGCTCCACAGCGAAACAATAATAAAAACCAAAACAA
>NW_026616228.1:0-28153 GCF_000801105.2 Raphanus sativus | reverse complement strand
GTGCTCGGCCTCAGCATCTCTAGTTCAGACCATAGTGATCTAAAACTTCCCAAGTGCTTAGTGAACTCCATGTCTTCTTGAATCAAGTGATTGATGGCATGCTTCACCTCAAACACTCGGCTAAGGTTTGATGTATTGCCATACACCTTCTTGAGAGTGTCCCACAACTCCTTAGCTGTCTCACAATAGCTGTAAGCTTCCAGTATGGGTGGATCGAGTGATGCGTGTAGAACAGACATCACCAGCATGTCTTCTTGCTCCCATTTCTCCATGGCTTCATCTGGAGCTTCTTCTCCATCTTCTCCTTGTGTAATAAGCTTTGTGATGTGATCATGGACCAACAACTTGATAAAGATATAGAAGAGGTGATCAAGGATAAGCAAGATGAAGATGGAGATGCCTTGGTCATTCCAAAAGGTCCCATGACTCGTGCAAAGACAAGAAGACTCCATGAAGCTGTTGGAAACATACTTAAGATGTCTTGGAAGCAAGAAGATTGTCTTGGTCGTAGCTTGAGCAATCAAGACACACTTACCACACTTCAAGCTGAACCTTCAAGCTGATCATCATCTAGGCAAGTGGCTTGTGTGTACTCTTTTTCCCTTAGTTGGTTTTGTCCCACTGGGTTTTCCAACTAAGGTTTTTAATGAGGCCATGAGTTCACTTTCATATCACCTAGATGATGTATCCTTGGTGCATCTCGGATGCTTTGGACCAACCACATATCTACCTTATGTTATCTTTAATCTATAGTCTTTATTTATTTCTTATGTGTTGCAAACTCTTTAAATTTTAGTCTTTGGTCTTTGTTTGATTACCAAGGGAGCGTGTTCCCTTTAATGATCTCGAGAACTTGAGCCTGTTCAAGTCTTCTCTCTATTTAAACTTGTCGCAAGCTTCTTTCTATGCAATCATCTTTTAATCAAAAACCCTGTTTTCTCTTAAACTTGTTTACGAGTTCTTGAGTGATCTTGTTGGTGTGTAGTATCCAGCAAACCCTAGGTGTCTAAGTTGGTGTGTCATATCCGATCTAGTCATCTAAAAGTGTCAAGGAGTCTTTCCGCAACTCTTTGAATCAACCATCAGTCCACTACCTTGAAGATCTTGAGTCTTTGCCTCGATCTTGCAAGGATCTATCCATATCATCCAGAGAATACATCCTAGGATCTTATTAAGTGGTATCAGAGCACTCTGGATAGGGAAGTTCTCGATTTCTCTTTGATTTTATTTAAACCCTTCGACTTCTTTTGAATCCATCGATTGATCTGTGTTCATCTTTGAGTTATTTCGCTAGATCTAATCGTTTAATTACCTATTGTTGTTGTTTGAATCAAATCCTGATAGATCTAGGAAGTTTCATCATATTTGATCTTGATCTATTTCGATTTCGTGTGATAGAAGTTATCAAGTATTGATCCTTTCAAATCGTGTTACCTTAGATCGCAAGTTTTCCTTTTAATCAAAGTTGTTTCCTTTTAAAATTTTTCTTGAACAACTTACTTGTTTTGATTGTTTCTTTGTCTCAGGTACCAATGGGGAACGAGTCAGATGAGGAAGCAGAACTTGTAAGGAAGAGTAGACTTCTAAGGGAAGAGATGACCGAGCAGTTACAACAAACTCTAATCACTACTGTGGCTGAGATGATCAAGACTAGCATCACGGGTCTTCGTGATGAGATAAGACAAGAGCTAAGACAAGCTACTGGTCAGGGCCATAGTAATGAGTCTAGGAGAGAAAGAAGAGGTCAGAGTCCACAAAATCATCCTGAACCAAGGAGAGACCGTAGAGAACATGCTGGATCACAAGAGACTGACAACTACTATGAGCGCAGCCGGTCTGAACATAGTGGTTCTTCTTCTTCTAGAGTGAGTAGAAGGCAGAGGCGTGATCATGAAGTTAGGAGACCTAAGAAAGAAGAGCTTGGAGGAGTTAAGCTCAAAATACCTCCTTTTCATGGCAAGGTTGATCCGGATGCCTACTTGGAGTGGGAGAAGAAGATTGAGATTGTCTTCAATTGTAAGAACTATACCAACACTCAACGAATCCAACTTGCTGCAACTGAGTTCTATGACTATGCTCTGAGCTGGTGGGATCAACTGGTTACCATGAGGCGGCTTAACCAAGAATATCCAGTGGAAACATGGAGTGAGATGAAGTCTCTTATGCGCAAGAGGTTTGTACCGAGCCACTACCACAGGGATCTTCACCAGAGACTAAGAAAACTCACTCAAGGAGCTAAGACCGTAGAGGAATACTATCAAGATATGGAGCTGTTGATGTTGAGAGCCAGTATATCAGAAGATAGAGAAGCTACTATGTCAAGGTTTCTTGGAGGGCTCAACCGTGAAATACAAGATAAGGTAGAGATGCAACACTATGTGGAAATAGAAGAGATGTTGCATAAGGCCATTCTAGTGGAGCAGCAGCTCAAGAGGAAGGGACATTCACGTGGAAGCTATGGGACTACTCGGTTCCAAAGTCCTAAGGAAGATAAGCCTAACTACCAGAAGGAGAGTAAACCTTATCAGAAAGATGATACCAAGCCTAGCAACATTTACAGCAAGGACAAAGGAAAGACAGGAGCCACTGGTTCCAAAACCAGAGATGTCAAGTGCTTTAAGTGTCAAGGGCGTGGGCACTATGCCAATGAGTGTACTAATAAGAAGACGATGATTCTTCTTGACACAGGGGAGTATATGTCTCAAGATGAGAAGATACACACTGATCATGAGCAGACTGAAGAGGAGTTTGAAGAAGAACCGATCAAGGGAAGGTTGCTAGTGACAAGAAGGCTCTTGAATCTTCAAACTAAGACAGATGAGATTGAGCAGCGAGAGAACTTGTTCTACACTAGGTGTTTGGTTCAAGGGAAGGTATGTAGTCTTATCATTGATGGAGGCAGCTGCGTCAACGTGGCTAGCGAAACTATGGTCAAGAAATTGGGTTTGCAAGTTCAGAAGCATCCAAAACCATATAGACTGCAGTGGCTTAATGAGCAGGGCGAGATGAGGGTCTCTGATCAAGTAATGGTACCTATAACCATAGGGAGATATGAGGATGAGATCTTATGTGATGTGATACCTATGGAAGCAAGCCATATTCTTCTCGGACGACCATGGCAATCTGATAGACATGTGATACATGATGGCTTCACCAACAAGCACTCGTTTGAATTCAGAGGAAAGAAGACAGTGCTGGTGCCATTAACCCCTAAAGAAGTGCAAGAGGATCAGCTCCATCTACAGAAAAAGAAAGAGATTGAACTCAAAACTGATCTCAACAAGCAGCATAGCTTCTATGCCAAACAGGGAGATGTCAAACGAATTCTCTACTCTCAAAACTCTATTTTGTTGCTTGTGTTTAAAGAATCTTTGCTAACCACCACTGATCATACACCGGACCATCCGAGTGAACTAGTTTCTCTTTTACAGGAATATGCAGATGTGTTTCCAGAAGATAGTTCCAATGGTTTACCTCCAGTTCGTGGGATTGAGCATCAGATAGACTTTGTACCTGGTTCCACACTACCAAACCGACCTGCATACAGAACTAATCCAGTGGAGACTAAAGAATTGCAAAGACAAGTAGAGGAACTGATGGAGAAGGGTCATATCCGAGAGAGCTTGAGTCCATGTGCAGTACCAGTGCTTCTTGTGCCTAAGAAAGATGGTAGCTGGCGCATGTGTGTTGATTGTAGAGCCATCAACAACATAACAGTGAAGTATCGACACCCTATCCCTAGACTTGATGATATGCTTGATGAATTGCATGGTTCTGCCATATTTTCTAAGATAGATCTTAAGAGTGGATATCATCAAATTAGGATGAAAGAGGGAGATGAGTGGAAAACTGCATTCAAAACTAAGCATGGTTTGTATGAGTGGTTAGTCATGCCTTTTGGATTAACCAATGCTCCTAGTACATTCATGAGATTGATGAATCATGTGCTTAGATCATTCATAGGCATCTTTGTCGTAGTATACTTTGATGATATCCTAGTCTATAGCAAAAGTCTTGATGATCATATAGAACATCTTAGGGCTGTTTTAAATGTTTTGAGGAAAGAGAAGCTTTATGCTAATCTAAAGAAGTGCACCTTTTGCACAGATAACTTGGTTTTTCTAGGTTTTATTGTGAGTGCAGATGGAGTGAAGGTTGATCCCGAGAAGATCAAAGCCATACAAGAGTGGCCAACTCCAACTACAGTGGGAGAAGTGAGGAGTTTTCATGGGCTATCAGGTTTCTATAGGCGCTTTGTGAAGGATTTCAGCACTATAGCAGCTCCCCTGACCGAGATCATCAAGAAGGATGTAGGATTCAAGTGGGGAGAAGCACAAGAAACTTCATTCAAAATCCTTAAAGAGAAGCTTACTCACTCCCCTCTTCTTATGCTTCCTGATTTTTCTAAAACCTTTGAAATAGAATGTGATGCCTCAGGAATTGGAATTGGTGCTGTATTGATGCAGGATAAAAGACCCATAGCATACTTCAGTGAGAAGCTTGGAGGGGCAACTCTCAATTATGCAACGTATGACAAGGAGTTGTATGCTTTGGTGAGGGCCTTGCAAACTTGGCAACATTATCTATGGCCTAAGGAGTTTGTCATCCACACAGACCATGAGTCTCTCAAGTATCTTAAGGGACAAAACAAGCTGAGCAAAAGACATGCGAGATGGGTTGAGTTCATAGAAACCTTTCCTTATGTGATCAAATACAAACAAGGTAAGGACAATATAGTGGCTGATGCACTATCTCGAAGGTATGTTCTCTTAAACACTCTTGATGCTAAGCTACTAGGCTTTGAACAGCTTAAAGAAATGTATGAAACTGATCCTGAGTTTAAAGAGGCATACAAGTCTTGTGAAAAGTTTGCTGCTGGTCATTATTTTAGGCAAGATGGATTTCTCTTTTATGATAATCGTTTGTGTGTGCCTAATTGCTCTTTGAGGGATTTGTTTGTTAGGGAAGCCCATGGAGGAAGTCTTATGGGACATTTTGGTATTGCCAAGACGCTTAAAGTTTTGCAGGATCATTTCTTTTGGCCTCGCATGAAGAGAGATGTGGAGAAAATCTGTGAGAGATGTGCAACTTGTAAACAAGCTAAGTCCAAAGTCCAAGCTCACGGTTTGTATACTCCTTTACCCATTCCTTATCATCCTTGGAATGATATCTCTATGGATTTTATTGTTGGATTGCCTAGGACTAGAACCGGAAAGGATTCAATCTTTGTAGTTGTTGATAGGTTCTCCAAAATGGCTCACTTCATTGCTTGTCACAAAACTGATGATGCATTGCATATTGCTAACTTGTTCTTTAAAGAGATTGTGCGTTTGCATGGCATGCCTAGGACTATAGTATCTGATAGAGACACCAAGTTTCTTAGTTACTTTTGGAAGACACTTTGGTCTAAGTTAGGCACTAAACTGTTGTTCTCAACTACTTGTCACCCACAAACTGATGGTCAAACTGAAGTAGTGAATAGAACTTTAGGGACACTCTTGCGTGCATTCATAAAGAAGAACTTGAAATCATGGGAAGAATGTTTGCCTCATTGTGAATTTGCATATAATCATGCTGTGCACTCTGCTTCTAAGTTTTCTCCTTTTGAAATTGTTTATGGGTTCAATCCCACCTCTCCTTTGGATTTAATACCTTTACCTGAGTGTGAAAGGATTAGTATGGATGGCAAAAGGAAGGCAGAGATGGTGAAACAACTTCATGAGCAAGCAAGGCGCAATATTGAAGAGAAAACCAAGCAGTATGTTAAACATGCTAATAAGGGCAAACGAGAGATGGTCTTTGAAGTAGGTGATCTAGTATGGGTTCACCTAAGGAAAGAGAGGTTTCCTAATCAAAGGAAGTCCAAGCTCATGCCGAGAATAGATGGACCTTTTGAGGTCACAAAGAAGATCAGCAACAATGCTTACAAGCTGGATCTCCAAGGTAAGTATGATGTGAGTAATAGTTTCAATGTTACTGACTTGATCCCTTTTATTGCAGATGAACCAGATTTGAGGACAAATCCTTTTCAAGAGGGAGGGGATGATGTGATCATGGACCAACAACTTGATAAAGATATAGAAGAGGTGATCAAGGATAAGCAAGATGAAGATGGAGATGCCTTGGTCATTCCAAAAGGTCCCATGACTCGTGCAATGACAAGAAGACTCCATGAAGCTGTTGGAAACATACTTAAGATGTCTTGGAAGCAAGAAGATTGTCTTGGTCGTAGCTTGAGCAATCAAGACACACTTACCACACTTCAAGCTGAACCTTCAAGCTGATCATCATCTAGGCAAGTGGCTTGTGTGTACTCTTTTTCCCTTAGTTGGTTTTGTCCCACTGGGTTTTCCAACTAAGGTTTTTAATGAGGCCATGAGTTCACTTTCATATCACCTAGATGATGTATCCTTGGTGCATCTCGGATGCTTTGGACCAACCACATATCTACCTTATGTTATCTTTAATCTATAGTCTTTATTTATTTCTTATGTGTTGCAAACTCTTTAAATTTTAGTCTTTGGTCTTTGTTTGATTACCAAGGGAGCGTGTTCCCTTTAATGATCTCGAGAACTTGAGCCTGTTCAAGTCTTCTCTCTATTTAAACTTGTCGCAAGCTTCTTTCTATGCAATCATCTTTTAATCAAAAACCCTGTTTTCTCTTAAACTTGTTTACGAGTTCTTGAGTGATCTTGTTGGTGTGTAGTATCCAGCAAACCCTAGGTGTCTAAGTTGGTGTGTCATATCCGATCTAGTCATCTAAAAGTGTCAAGGAGTCTTTCCGCAACTCTTTGAATCAACCATCAGTCCACTACCTTGAAGATCTTGAGTCTTTGCCTCGATCTTGCAAGGATCTATCCATATCATCCAGAGAATACATCCTAGGATCTTATTACTTTGGCTTTGGAGCTACTCCTGGTATGATATGCTTCCAAAGTCCCTTACACCCAAAAGTGGTTCTCACCATCCGAGACCACACCAAATAGTTTGTTCCCTTGAAACAAACCGCAATCTTCATGTTGTTGTTGTTCATCCCACTCTCCATGTCGCAAGATGAAACCTTTTGTCTTGTATCTTACTTGAACTTGTGTTGTAGATCTTGAAACCGCTTCTCACCAACCAGACTTGAATCCACAACCTTCTACTAAGCTTTCCCGAACCAAACTTGTGCAAAGAAACTCCTCACACCACAAAGAAACAAACTTGAGCTCAAACCCGACTTGATCTTCAAACCTCAAGAACACTTCTCTTTGGATCTTCACAAGGATCACCAAAGAGACCAAACAAACTCAGATTTCTTTCAACCTGGCTCTGATACCATATTATTTTGTATAATCTGAGTGTTAATGAAGATTAAAGGAGATTGAAAGAGATTAAGAGACTAAAGTGTCAAGAAATGTTCTTAGATTTAATAGTGAATAGTAACCAAGACTAGAGAGAAAAGAGACATAATTTGCTTAATCTTATTAATGTGGTGAGATTACAAATATATAGTAAGAGAGAGATCAATGGTTTGCGCAATGAACCTAGACAAACTACTATGCAAAGCATGTGAGGTCAACAAGGCAGGCTGGCTCGGTTTGAAATGAATGGCTGAGATAGCACACATGCTTTGGACCTTTACAGCTTGTCCAAAGCTGGAGTGGCGCGCCTCTTCCTTCCCTTTAGTGTGCAACGGTCTGATCACTGTGCTAAGACTCTCTTCCAAACCAAACCACTTGCCATCTCTTCTCACTTGCCCGGGTAACTTCTTTTCACCTTTCACTATTACAGTAACTTCTTATTTACTGTGGTAACTAAAAGTTACTGTAATAGTGCCAACTTCAAATATGCTCAACACTTCTTCTCTTCTCTTATTACTACTTCATCTCAACACTGGTTTGATAAGAATCATGAAGATAATGGCATATGTCCGAACAGGCTAATCTGGAATCATCTGGATAGAAAGTGGGATATCTTCTTACTCACAACTCCTATGAGATTTATTCAACTTCCTGGTTATTCTCCACTGATTAGTGGTTCCAAATAAAGCTTCTTAGATCGTGGTTCATCCTGGTTTGATAAGAATCATGAAGATAATGGCATATGTCCGAACAGGCTAATCTGGAATCATCTGGATAGAAAGTGGGATATCTTCTTACTCACAACTCCTATGAGATTTATTCAACTTCCTGGTTATTCTCCACTGATTAGTGGTTCCCAATAAAGCTTCTTAGATATTGGTTCATCCTGGTTTGATAAGAATCATGAAGATATTGCCATATGTCCGAACAGGCTAATCTGGAATCATCTGGATAGAAAGTGGGATATCTTCTTACTCACAACTCCTATGAGATTTATTCAACTTCCTGGTTATTCTCCACTGATTAGTGGTTCCAAATAAAGCTTCTTAGATCGTGGTTCATCCTGGTTTGATAAGAATCATGAAGATAATGGCATATGTCCGAACAGGCTAATCTGGAATCATCTGGATAGAAAGTGGGATATCTTCTTGCTCACAACACTTATGAGATTTATTCAACTTCCTGGTTATTCTCCACTGATTAGTGGTTCCAAATAAAGCTTCTTAGATCGTGGTTCATCCTGGTTTGATAAGAATCATGAAGATATTGCCATATGTCCGAACAGGCTAATCTGGAATCATCTGGATAGAAAGTGGGATATCTTCTTACTCACAACTCCTATGAGATTTATTCAACTTCCTGGTTATTCTCCACTGATTAGTGGTTCCAAATAAAGCTTCTTAGATCGTGGTTCATCCTGGTTTGATAAGAATCATGAAGATAATGCCATATGTCCGAACAGGCTAATCTGGAATCATCTGGATAGAAAGTGGGATATCTTCTTACTCACAACTCCTATGAGATTTATTCAACTTCCTGGTTATTCTCCACTGATTAGTGGTTCCAAATAAAGCTTCTTATATATCGTGGTTCATCCTGGTTTGATAAGAATCATGAAGATATTGCCATATGTCCGAACAGGCTAATCTGGAATCATCTGGATAGAAAGTGGGATATCTTCTTACTCACAACTCCTATGAGATTTATTCAACTTCCTGGTTATTCTCCACTGATTAGTGGTTCCAAATAAAGCTTCTTAGATCGTGGTTCATCCTGGTTTGATAAGAATCATGAAGATAATGGCATATGTCCGAACAGGCTAATCTGGAATCATCTGGATAGAAGGTGGGATATCTTCTTGCTCACAACACTTATGAGATTTATTCAACTTCCTGGTTATTCTCCACTGATTAGTGGTTCCAAATAAAGCTTCTTAGATCGTGGTTCATCCTGGTTTGATAAGAATCATGAAGATAATGGCATATGTCCGAACAGGCTAATCTGGAATCATCTGGATAGAAAGTGGGATATCTTCTTACTCACAACACTTATGAGATTTATTCAACTTCCTGGTTATTCTCCACTGATTAGTGGTTCCAAATAAAGCTTCTTAGATCGTGGTTCATCCTGGTTTGATAAGAATCATGAAGATATTGCCATATGTCCGAACAGGCTAATCTGGAATCATCTGGATAGAAAGTGGGATATCTTCTTACTCACAACTCCTATGAGATTTATTCAACTTCCTGGTTATTCTCCACTGATTAGTGGTTCCAAATAAAGCTTCTTAGATCGTGGTTCATCCTGGTTTGATAAGAATCATGAAGATAATGGCATATGTCCGAACAGGCTAATCTGGAATCATCTGGATAGAAAGTGGGATATCTTCTTACTCACAACTCCTATGAGATTTATTCAACTTCCTGGTTATTCTCCACTGATTAGTGGTTCCAAATAAAGCTTCTTAGATCGTGGTTCATCCTGGTTTGATAAGAATCATGAAGATATTGCCATATGTCCGAACAGGCTAATCTGGAATCATCTGGATAGAAAGTGGGATATCTTCTTACTCACAACTCCTATGAGATTTATTCAACTTCCTGGTTATTCTCCACTGATTAGTGGTTCCAAATAAAGCTTCTTAGATCGTGGTTCATCCTGGTTTGATAAGAATCATGAAGATAATGGCATATGTCCGAACAGGCTAATCTGGAATCATCTGGATAGAAGTGGGATATCTTCTTACTCACAACACTTATGAGATTTATTCAACTTCCTGGTTATTCTCCACTGATTAGTGGTTCCAAATAAAGCTTCTTAGATCGTGGTTCATCCTGGTTTGATAAGAATCATGAAGATAATGGCATATGTCCGAACAGGCTAATCTGGAATCATCTGGATAGAAGGTGGGATATCTTCTTGCTCACAACACTTATGAGATTTATTCAACTTCCTGGTTATTCTCCACTGATTAGTGGTTCCAAATAAAGCTTCTTAGATCGTGGTTCATCCTGGTTTGATAAGAATCATGAAGATATTGCCATATGTCCGAACAGGCTAATCTGGAATCATCTGGATAGAAAGTGGGATATCTTCTTACTCACAACTCCTATGAGATTTATTCAACTTCCTGGTTATTCTCCACTGATTAGTGGTTCCAAATAAAGCTTCTTAGATCGTGGTTCATCCTGGTTTGATAAGAATCATGAAGATAATGGCATATGTCCGAACAGGCTAATCTGGAATCATCTGGATAGAAGGTGGGATATCTTCTTGCTCACACACTTATGAGATTTATTCAACTTCCTGGTTATTCTCCACTGATTAGTGGTTCCAAATAAAGCTTCTTAGATCGTGGTTCATCCTGGTTTGATAAGAATCATGAAGATAATGGCATATGTCCGAACAGGCTAATCTGGAATCATCTGGATAGAAAGTGGGATATCTTCTTACTCACAACTCCTATGAGATTTATTCAACTTCCTGGTTATTCTCCACTGATTAGTGGTTCCAAATAAAGCTTCTTAGATCGTGGTTCATCCTGGTTTGATAAGAATCATGAAGATAATGGCATATGTCCGAACAGGCTAATCTGGAATCATCTGGATAGAAAGTGGGATATCTTCTTACTCACAACTCCTATGAGATTTATTCAACTTCCTGGTTATTCTCCACTGATTAGTGGTTCCAAATAAAGCTTCTTAGATCGTGGTTCATCCTGGTTTGATAAGAATCATGAAGATATTGCCATATGTCCGAACAGGCTAATCTGGAATCATCTGGATAGAAAGTGGGATATCTTCTTACTCACAACTCCTATGAGATTTATTCAACTTCCTGGTTATTCTCCACTGATTAGTGGTTCCAATAAAGCTTCTTAGATCGTGGTTCATCCTGGTTTGATAAGAATCATGAAGATATTGCCATATGTCCGAACAGGCTAATCTGGAATCATCTGGATAGAAAGTGGGATATCTTCTTACTCACAACTCCTATGAGATTTATTCAACTTCCTGGTTATTCTCCACTGATTAGTGGTTCCAAATAAAGCTTCTTAGATCGTGGTTCATCCTGGTTTGATAAGAATCATGAAGATAATGGCATATGTCCGAACAGGCTAATCTGGAATCATCTGGATAGAAGGTGGGATATCTTCTTGCTCACAACACTTATGAGATTTATTCAACTTCCTGGTTATTCTCCACTGATTAGTGGTTCCAAATAAAGCTTCTTAGATCGTGGTTCATCCTGGTTTGATAAGAATCATGAAGATATTGCCATATGTCCGAACAGGCTAATCTGGAATCATCTGGATAGAAAGTGGGATATCTTCTTACTCACAACTCCTATGAGATTTATTCAACTTCCTGGTTATTCTCCACTGATTAGTGGTTCCAAATAAAGCTTCTTAGATCGTGGTTCATCCTGGTTTGATAAGAATCATGAAGATAATGGCATATGTCCGAACAGGCTAATCTGGAATCATCTGGATAGAAAGTGGGATATCTTCTTACTCACAACTCCTATGAGATTTATTCAACTTCCTGGTTATTCTCCACTGATTAGTGGTTCCAATAAAGCTTCTTAGATCGTGGTTCATCCTGGTTTGATAAGAATCATGAAGATATTGCCATATGTCCGAACAGGCTAATCTGGAATCATCTGGATAGAAAGTGGGATATCTTCTTACTCACAACTCCTATGAGATTTATTCAACTTCCTGGTTATTCTCCACTGATTAGTGGTTCCAAATAAAGCTTCTTAGATCGTGGTTCATCCTGGTTTGATAAGAATCATGAAGATAATGGCATATGTCCGAACAGGCTAATCTGGAATCATCTGGATAGAAGTGGGATATCTTCTTGCTCACAACACTTATGAGATTTATTCAACTTCCTGGTTATTCTCCACTGATTAGTGGTTCCAAATAAAGCTTCTTAGATCGTGGTTCATCCTGGTTTGATAAGAATCATGAAGATATTGCCATATGTCCGAACAGGCTAATCTGGAATCATCTGGATAGAAAGTGGGATATCTTCTTACTCACAACTCCTATGAGATTTATTCAACTTCCTGGTTATTCTCCACTGATTAGTGGTTCCAAATAAAGCTTCTTAGATCGTGGTTCATCCTGGTTTGATAAGAATCATGAAGATAATGGCATATGTCCGAACAGGCTAATCTGGAATCATCTGGATAGAAAGTGGGATATCTTCTTACTCACAACTCCTATGAGATTTATTCAACTTCCTGGTTATTCTCCACTGATTAGTGGTTCCAATCAAGCTTCTTATATATTGGTTCATCCTGGTTTGATAAGAATCATGAAGATATTGCCATATGTCCGAACAGGCTAATCTGGAATCATCTGGATAGAAAGTGGGATATCTTCTTACTCACAACTCCTATGAGATTTATTCAACTTCCTGGTTATTCTCCACTGATTAGTGGTTCCAAATAAAGCTTCTTAGATCGTGGTTCATCCTGGTTTGATAAGAATCATGAAGATAATGGCATATGTCCGAACAGGCTAATCTGGAATCATCTGGATAGAAAGTGGGATATCTTCTTACTCACAACTCCTATGAGATTTATTCAACTTCCTGGTTATTCTCCACTGATTAGTGGTTCCAAATAAAGCTTCTTAGATCGTGGTTCATCCTGGTTTGATAAGAATCATGAAGATAATGGCATATGTCCGAACAGGCTAATCTGTAATCATCTGGATAGAAGGTGGGATATCTTCTTGCTCACAACACTTATGAGATTTATTCAACTTCCTGGTTATTCTCCACTGATTAGTGGTTCCAAATAAAGCTTCTTAGATCGTGGTTCATCCTGGTTTGATAAGAATCATGAAGATATTGCCATATGTCCGAACAGGCTAATCTGGAATCATCTGGATAGAAAGTGGGATATCTTCTTCCTCACAACTCCTATGAGATTTATTCAACTTCCTGGTTATTCTCCACTGATTAGTGGTTCCAAATAAAGCTTCTTAGATCGTGGTTCATCCTGGTTTGATAAGAATCATGAAGATAATGGCATATGTCCGAACAGGCTAATCTGAATCATCTGGATAGAAGGTGGGATATCTTCTTGCTCACAACACTTATGAGATTTATTCAACTTCCTGGTTATTCTCCACTGATTAGTGGTTCCAAATAAAGCTTCTTAGATCGTGGTTCATCCTGGTTTTATAAGAATCATGAAGATAATGGCATATGTCCGAACAGGCTAATCTGGAATCATCTGGATAGAAAGTGGGATATCTTCTTACTCACAACTCCTATGAGATTTATTCAACTTCCTGGTTATTCTCCACTGATTAGTGGTTCCAAATAAAGCTTCTTAGATCGTGGTTCATCCTGGTTTGATAAGAATCATGAAGATAATGGCATATGTCCGAACAGGCTAATCTAGAATCATCTGGATAGAAAGTGGGATATCTTCTTACTCACAACTCCTATGAGATTTATTCAACTTCCTGGTTATTCTCTCCACTGATTAGTGGTTCCCAATCAAGCTTCTTATATATTGGTTCATCCTGGTTTGATAAGAAGCATGAAGATATTGCCATATGTCCGAACAGACTAATCTGGAATCATCTGGTAGAAAGTGGGATATCTTCTTACTCACTAAGATTTCTAGAGATCTAGTGTAGTAATAGAGATTAGAGAAGAGATTAAAGAGATTAAGAAGAGATTTGAGAAAGGGAAAGATTAATCCGAGACAAAGAGACTAAGAACCATACTTAAAATGTCTAAGAGACTTTCATTGCTTGCTTAATCATTAATCAGAGAGTGTTTACAATATATATAGAGAGAACTAATGAGGGTTTGCGACAAGGTAAAGTGGTCTGATCACTATTCAAAGCATGTAGAGTCAAGGAGGAGAGGAGCGCCTGGTTTGAATACTTGGACCACATTGCACACACGCTTGATGCCAAAGGTATCTTGACTAGATACCTTTGCCTTTACAGCCTGTCTTAGCGCGCCTCCTTTATCCTCAAACGGTCACAAGGTTTGATCCAAACCTTAGCTGCGCATCCTAACCTTCCACACCACTTGGTGTCTTTGCTTCACTTTACTTCTTCTTACTTAGTTACCATTGTCACTGTGGTAACTCTTGTAATAGTGAATAGTGTGCATTCACTATTCACTATCTACTATTTCCCAAATAGTGTAGAAACCTCATCTCTTACTCAGCCTCATCTTCTCTTACTTAAGCCTCTCATCTCAACACTCCCCCTCAAGCTTGACCATATGGAACAAGTCAAGCTTGGAAAGCCATGAGATCTTCCTCATTAAAAACCTCACCAAGGAAAACCCATTGGGACAAAACCTTGATGAGGGAAAAAGAGTGAAGACCTCATAGCTAAGGGGATCAGCTCCTCTTGCTCAAATCAATGAGGCCCAACCTGATATGGATGGACTCCATTGTCTTCTGTCTCGCAGCCTTAGTGAACACATCAGCCAACTGATCTTCACTTCTTGTGTAGCATGGTAAGATCACTCCAAGTACTATCATCTGTCTGACCTTGTGACAATCCACCTCTATGTGTTTGGTCCTCTCATGGAACACCGAATTGGTTGCAATGTGAATGGCTGCTTGGTTATCACAATGCATAGTCATTGGTGTAGCTTGATCAACCTCTAAGTGCTTCAGAATCCCCTTGATCCACACAAGTTCATTGGTTAGCTTCAGCATGGCTCTATACTCAGCTTCAGCACTGGAACATGAGACCACCTTCTGCTTCTTACTCTTCCAAGTAACTAAGTTCCCACCAATGAAAGTGCAATAGCCAGTGGTTGATCTTCTATCAGCTCTATCTCCTGCCCAATCAGCATCACAATAGCCCACCACTTCTGTACTTCTGTTGCAACCCATCCAAACACCAAGACCTTGAGTTCCATTTAGATACATCAATAGCCTCTCCACCATTCTCCAATGGTGTTCTTTTGGAACTTGCATATGCTGGCTCACCTGATTCACAGCAAAACAAATGTCAGGCCGTGTAATTGTCAAGTAGATTAACTTACCTACAAGCTTTCTATAAAGCTTTGGATCATGGAATGGTTTGCTGTCTTCAAGCTCCCCCTCACGTGGAACCTTATACCCATCCTCCATGGGCATCTTAGCTACTTTGCCTCCATATGCACCTGCATCTTTCAAAAGATCAAGTGTATACTTTCTTTGGGAGATGAATAACCCTTCCTTAGCTCTACACAACTCAATGCCAAGGAAGTATTTCATCTCTCCTAAGTCTTTAATCTCAAACACAGATTTGAGAAACTCCTTGGTTGCCTTGATACCTGCTTTGTCAGAGCCAGTGATGATAATATCATCTACATACACAAGGATTACAATGATACCTGAAGGAGTAACAAGTGTGAACAGAGTGTGATCGACTTCGGACTTCCTGAACCCTCTTCCATTCAGTGTTGTGCTCAGTTTGTGATACCATGCTCTTGGGGATTGTTTGAGTCCATAGATTGCCTTCTTTAGCCTCAACACATTTCCCTTCTTTACCAAGTGCTCAAGACCAGGAGGTGGTAACATGTAGACTTCATCTTCTAGTTCTCCTTGTAGAAAAGCATTCTTCACATCCATTTGCCAAAGATCCCATTCAAGATTCACTGCCAAAGATAGCACTATCCGAATGGTATGGAGCTTGGCAACTGGTGCAAATGTATCAATGTAGTCTTCTCCATAGGTTTGAGTAAACCCTCTTGCCACCAATCTTGTCTTGCGCCTATCTATCTTCCCATTTGGAAGATACTTGATTGTGAAGATCCATTTACTAGACACTGCTCTCTTTCCTTTTGGTAGTGCACTCTCATACCATGTATCATTCTTGATCATGGCTTCTGCCTCAGCATTAACTGAATCTCTCCACTCTTGTATTAGCATAGCTTCCTCATAGCTCCTTGGAACATAACTCTCATCCAAACTGACTTGAAATGCACAATGCTCTTCCGGATAATGAGCAAAGGAGCATACAGCTTGAGAAGGATGCTCCACAGCTTGTGCATTGTAGTACACTCTTGTGTTTACCCAACTAGAAGGATCCTTCCTTAGCCGTGTGCTTCTCCTTAGAACTGGTTCATCCTGCACTTGCACCTCTTCTTGTATACTTGCTTCCTCTTGCGCATCATCACTACTAACTCTTTGCTCTTCTTGCTGACTTACTTCAGCTCCACCTTCTTGATCAGTGGCTTCCACACCTTGATCATGTGAGTCAGAGCTCTCTTCTTGACTCCTAGAACTCTCTTCCCTTCCTTGGTTAAGAGAGCTTGCTTCATTTCCCCCCTCATGGTCAAGGTGAGGGATCCGATCATCACTTGCCCTTGGTACACTTCTAGGTGCACTTCCTCCACCTTGCTGCTCTTGAGTCATATTGATCCCAAGTTTCTCTAGCATAGCTCTCAAAGTAGCAGCTCGATCTGATGTGAGGTCTTTTAAATCTTCTTGGTTCTTCTCCTCATAGTACCCTCTTTCCTCAATAAACTTCACCTCCCGAGATACTGTCACTCTCCTAGTGTCTTGATCATAGCACTTGTATCCTTTCTGGCTTGTGGAGTAACCAATAAACATTGCTTTTGTGCTTCTCGGTTGTAGCTTGTTTCTCATCTCTCCTGGTACCATCACATAGCACAAGCACCCAAAGACCCTCAAGTGATCCAGTACTGGCTTATACTTGTTCAGGACTTCAAATGGTGATTGCCCATGCAACACAAGAGTAGGAGTCCTGTTGATCAGATAACAAGCAGTAACTACAGCATCACTCCAAAACCTTTTAGGTACATTTGCTTGAAACATCAAGGATCTGGCAACTTCCATTAGGTGCCTATTCTTCCTTTCAGCAACACCATTTTGCTGAGGAGTGTAAGGACAGCTCCTTTGATGTAGTATCCCATGTTGTGCTAGATGTTGCTTGAATGCATGACTTGTGTACTCTCCTCCATTATCAGACCTGAAAATCTTAATCTTGGCTTGATAATGGTTAGTTACATAAGTTTGAAAATTTCTAAATGCATCAAGCACCCTATCTTTGGTTGGAATTAAGGTTAACCAGGTGTATTTGGATTTTTCATCAATGAAAGAGACATAATACTTCTGACTTTCCCTAGACAAGCATGGAGCAGTCCACACATCAGAATGAATAAGATCAAAACACTTTTCATAAACAGTAGACGATTTGGGAAAAACAGTTTTACAATGCTTGCCTAAAATACAAGCTTCACAATCATTGTTCTCAAAAGAAACACCTGGCACCATCAGTTTTAAAGCCTTATTATGAGGGTGTCCTAGTCTAGCATGAAAGTTTATGAAAGATTAAGGTAGATTTGTGATGATAATTAAGAACAAGTTGAGTTGTGAAGAATAAATCGAGAGAGAGAGAGAGAGAGAAGCGAGAGAGACTAAGAGAAAGATAGTAATGAGGAAACCATATTTTCCTTACTGATTTAGTTCACACAATGGTTACATAAATAGAAACAAGACATGACAATGAGACAAAGAGAATGAATAAACAATAGAGGTCGACATGAATAAACAAATGTAGATCGGATCTGGTCTTGCACACTGAGCTGAGGTGAAAGTGACATCTCCTTGTCTCTTCCTTCTTTACCAAAACATGTGATCTTGGTTTGTTTCCTTGCTCCAACGGCTCCTGACTCTCGACAACACTTGTTTAATTTATTCCAAGACATGAGGGGACTTTGGCAATGTATTTGAATTACTTTGCCTCCCACACTTGCCTTGAAAGGCAAGTTTAGGTCTTAACCTTGATGATTGCTCTTCACTTCTCCGAATAACCTCCATCTCTTATCTATGCCATTCTTGTTCTTACTGCCATAACCATTGCTCTTTATTACTTCATGTCAACACTCCCCCTCAAGCTTGACCATATGGAACAAGTCAAGCTTGGAAGCCATGAAGCAATCCCTCATTAAAAACTTAGCTAGGCAAAACCCAGTGGGATAAAATCCAAGCCAAGGAAAAAGAGTAGATCACTTCATGGAGGAGAGATCAGTGACATGAGATATCTATGAGTCCCATCCTCGGATGGATGGACTCACAAACCTTAGTGCTTGCTGCCTTTGTGAAGATATCAGCTAGCTGGTCTTCACTTCTTGTGTAGCATGGAAGGATTACTTGCTGCTCCACTGCTTGTCTCACCTTGTGGCAGTCTACTTCTATGTGCTTTGTCCTCTCATGGAAGACTGAGTTGGATGCAATGTGTATTGCAGCCTGGTTGTCACAATGCATAGTCATTGGTGTGTTGATCTCGATCCCCAAGTCCTTTAGCAATCCCTTGATCCATATAAGCTCACTAGTAAGCTTCCTCATTGATCTATACTCTGCCTCAGCACTTGAACATGACACCACCTTCTGCTTCTTGCTCTTCCATGTGACCAGATTCCCTCCAATGAAGGTGCAATAGCCTGTAGTTGATCTTCTATCAACTCTGTCTCCAGCCCAATCAGCATCACAATACCCAACCACTTCAGTGTTCTTGTTGCAAGCCATCCATACTCCTTGACCAGGCGCCTCTCTTAGGTATCTTAAGATCCTCTCCACCATGTTCCAGTGATGTACCTTAGGAGATCCCATGTGCTGGCTTACTTGGTTCACAGCAAAGCATACATCAGGTCTGGTGATGGTTAGATAGATGAGCTTGCCAACCATTCTTCTATATTTCTTGACATCTTTGAATGGGGTAGCTTCATACTCCCCCTCTCGCAGTACCTTGTAGCCTTCTTCCAATGGTGTTTTGGCTGGTCTACTTCCAAGGTTTCCTGCCTCATTTAAAATGTCAAGTGTGTACTTCCTTTGAGATAAGAAGAGCCCCTCTTTAGAGCGGCATATTTCAATCCCAAGGAAGTACTTCAATTCTCCCAAATCCTTAATATCAAAAGCACTCTTAAGAAAAGATTTAGTTGAGAGGATACCTTCCTTGTTGCTACCAGTGATGATAATATCATCAACATATACTAAGATCACCACAATACCTTGCTGGCTGGTTAGGGTGAAGAGAGTGTGATCAGCCTGTGATTTTACAAATCCTCTCCCATTGAGGGTGGTGCTCAGCTTGTGATACCAGGCTCTTGGAGATTGCTTCAAGCCATAGATTGCTTTCTTTAATCTCAAAACATTTCCTGGTTTCACCATGTCTTCTAGGCCAGGAGGTGGTCTCATATACACTTCATCTTCCAATTCTCCTTGTAAGAAGGCATTCTTCACATCCATCTGCCATAGATCCCATTCCAAGTTGACAGCAAGTGATAGAACCACTCTTATGGTATGGAGCTTGGCCACTGGTGCAAAAGTGTCTAGGTAATCTTCACCATACACTTGAGTATATCCCCTTGCAACTAGTCTTGTCTTCCTCCTCTCTGGCTTTCCATTAGCCCCATACTTGATAGTAAACAGGAGGCGACTTGTCACTGCTTTCTTGCCCTTGGGAAGTTCAGTTTCAAACCATGTATTGTTTCTGATCATGGCACCCATCTCATCACCAACAGATTCTCCCCATTCCTCATGTAGCATAGCCTCCTCATATGTCTTTGGGATGTACTCCTGATCCAGCTCACTCATGAAGACTTGATGTTCCTCTGGATACTGAGCCAGTGAGCACACAGCACTTATAGGATGAGCTACTGCCTCAGCATTGAAGTATACTCTTGTATTGTTCCAGTTAGAAGCTGGTTTCCTGATCCTTGTACTCCTTCTAGGTTGTATCTGCTCAGGTTCAGCTTCATTGACTCCACTTGGCTCTCCCATCTGTTCCTCAGCTTCTGATCTCTCATCTTGATCATGAGATACTGAGCTGTCTTCAGGTTGAGCTTGCACAGGCTGCTCAGTTCTATCACCCCCTTCATGATCAAGGTGAGTGATCTCAACATCTCCAACTGTTTCCTCTACAGTTTGTGTTGGAACCTCTCTGACCGGGGCTGGTGAGTGTGGTAAACTGATGCCAAGTCTCTCCATAATAACTCTCAGGTTGTTAGCTCTATCAGTGGCAGATTGAGAAAGATCTTTGAGTTCCTCCCAGCTCTTCTCATCATAGTAGCCTGTTGATTCCATGAACTTAACATCCCTTGATACCAGAACCCTCCTTGTCTCTGGTATATAGCATTTGTAACCCTTCTGATGAGTTGAGTATCCAATAAACATTGCCTTCCTGCTTTTGGCTTCTAACTTATTTCTAAGCTCTCCTGGAATCAAAACAAAACACACACACCCAAACACACGCAGATGGTCTATGGATGACTTAGTTTTGTTCAGTACCTCATAAGGAGTGGCATTGAGAAGGACTCTTGTGGGTGTGCGGTTGATGAGATAAGCTGCAGTAACTACTGCATCTCCCCAAAACCTCTTAGGCACATTGGAGTGAAACATCATGCTCCTGGCTACTTCCATCAAGTGTCTATTCTTTCTTTCTGCCACACCATTTTGTTGAGGAGTGTAGGGACAACTAGTCTGGTGGATAATTCCGTACGTGTGAGGCAAGATGTTGTTTGAAAGCTGTGCTTGTGTATTCACCACCATTATCTGATCTAAGAATTTTAATCTTGACATTGAAATGGTTAGTGATATAACTCTGAAAGTTTTTAAAAGCTTCTAGCACCCTATCTTTTGATTGCAACAAAGTGATCCAAGTGTACTTAGATTTTTCATCTATAAATGTCACAAAATATTTATGTTGCTCTCTAGATGCACAAGGGGCAGTCCATACATCAGAATGAATTAAATCAAAGCAATTATCATAGATGGTCATTGATTTAGGAAACACATTTCTACAATGTTTTCCTAAGATACAAGCCTCACAATCACTTTTAAAAGAAATACTAGGCAACAGGATGTTCAAAGCATGAGAATGAGGATGTCCTAATCTAGCATGCCATATTACATCTTTAGGGAATTCAGAAACAGAATTAAAATAGCAAGATAAATCAGAAGTTGGTCTTGTGTCCTCAAGCAAGTACAAGTCTCCCTTGGTAGCACCTTTGCCAATCAACTTACTAGAATCAATATCCTGAAAATACACACTGTTAGGAGTGAAAGTAACATGACAATTTAGATCATTAGTAACTCTCTTAACAGATAACAAATTTGAAGCAAAGGTGGGCATATAAAAAGCTTTGGATTCTTTATCAAATAGCTTAAGATCTCCTACACCTTTAATTGGTATCTTATCTCCATTTGCTATCATCACATTTCCAGACACTGGTTCTATGTTTTTAATCAAATTTAAATCACTGATCATGTGGTGTGAAGCACCAGAGTCAATTATCAGTGGCTTAGATGATTTTAAAACTTTTAAAATGTCATCAGCAGTGTGAGAAGCATTAAGAGAGATTCCAAGAGTTCTAGAGATACCAGATTCTTTGAGGGCCTTGATGAGAGCATCCAAGTCAGATTTCTTGAGAAGCTCATCCAGGTTAGGCCTTGGTGTAGTGTACACTGATGTTGAGGTCATTGCACTTCCCCCACCATGATTGTTGGAGCACACTGAGTTTGGTGTCGCCGGTTCACCACCATCAGCTGAGAAGTTGGCTCTTGCATCTTGGTACTGTTGAGATGAAGTGGTAATAAGAGAAGAGAAGAAGTGTTGAGCATATTTGGAGTTGGCACTATTACAGTAACTTTTAGTTACCACAGTAAATAAGAAGTTACTGTAATAGTGAAAGGTGAGAAGAAGTTACCCGGGCAAGTGAGAAGAGATGGCAAGAGCTTTGGACTAAAGGAGAGGCTTTGAATAGTGATCAGACCGTTGAGTCTTGTGTGGAGGAAGAGAGGCGCGCATACAGCTTTGGACAGGCTGTAAAGGTCCAAAGCATGTGAGCTCTCTCAGCCATACAATTCAAACCATCCAGCCTTGCCATGTTGACTCCACATGCTTAGCATAGTATTATGTCTAGGTTCATTTGCGCAAACCCTTGTTTACTCTCTTACTATATATTTGTAATCTCAGTTCATTAATAAACTAAGCAAGTTAGTCTCATTTCTCTCTAGACTCATTTACTATGCACTATTAAATCTGAGAACTCTTCTTGATACTTTAGTCTCTTAATCTCTTTTCAACCTTCTTTAATCTTCATTAACACTCAAATTACACAAAATAATATGGTATCAGAGCCAGGTTGAAAGGATCTAGGTTCGTTTGGACTCTTTGGTGATTCCTTGTGAAGATCCAAAGAGAAGTGTTCTTGAAGTTTGAAGATCAAGTCGGGTTTGAGCTCAAGTTTGTTTCTTTGTGGTGTGGGGAGCTTCTTTACACAAGTCTGGTTCGGGAAGCTTAGTAGAAGGTTGTGGATTCAAGTCTGGTTCGTGAGAAGCGGTTTCAAGATCTACAACACAAGTTCAAGGAAGATACAAGACAAAAGGTTTCATCTTGCGACATGGAGAGTGGGATGAACAACAACAACATGAAGATTGCAGTTTGTTTCAAGGGAACAAACTATTTGGTGTGGTCTCGGATGGTGAGAACCACTGTTGGGTGTAAGGGACTTTGGAAGCATATCATACCAGGAGTAGCTCCAAAGCCAAAGCTTATTACACAAGGAGAAGATGGAGAAGAAGCTCCGGATGAAGCCATGGAGAAATGGGAACAAGAAGACATGTTGGTGATGTCTGTGCTACACGCATCACTCGATCCACCCATACTAGAAGCTTACAGCTATTGTGAGACAGCAAAGGAGTTGTGGGACACTCTCAAGAAGGTGTATGGCAATACATCAAACCTTAGCCGAGTGTTTGAGGTAAAACATGCCATCAATCACTTGGTTCAAGAAGACATGGAGTTCACTAAGCACTTGGGGAGGTTTAGATCACTATGGTCTGAACTAGAGATGCTGAGGCCGAGCACAACTGATGCTGATGAGCTAAACAAAAGAAGGGAGCAAGACAAAGTCTTTGGATTGCTACTTACATTGAACCCGGTCTACAATGGCTTGGTAATGAAGTTGTTAAGAGAAGATAACCTCCCGGATCTTGAAGAAGTGTGTGCTCGGATTCAAAAGGAACAAGGTTCCATAGGGCTGTTCAGCAAGAAGAATGAGCTATCATTGGCAAATCAAGCCACACAAGGAGAGCTAGGAGAAGCTGCTCAAGCAAACAAAGCTGCGCATGGAAAGTATGAGGAGAGGAAGTTCAATGGAACCTGTGATCACTGCAAGAAGCAAGGCCATAAGAAGAGCCAGTGTTGGATTCTCCATCCACACATGAAGCCAGCCAAGTTCTTGAAGGATCGCGAGGCAAGAGAAAGGGCAAACATGTCGGATGGTTCAAGTGGTGGACCAAGTGCAGCAAGTACCAGCAAGAACCATGAGATGATGGAGGGGCAAGACAGTGGGAATGGCAAGTCTCTAGTGGCTTACTCGGGCACTCCTACCATCCGCAACAACCATGAGCAAGAGTACCTCAAGAAATCTGACCTTGATGCTCTCATAAAGCTTTTCAAGGATCATGGTAACTTTGGTAACACTCTTGAGTACTCTTTTGGTGCTAGGTTGATAGAATCTCCTATGGAGATCATGAGCATTGATAGGATGCATCCGAGTGTAAAAGAAATGCATAATCATCCTGTGTTTGCTAGTATTGCTAAGACTGATCATGCATTGAAACCATCTAGTATCCTTGCTCTCATTGCTAGTTCTCATGCTGCTAAGCCCTTGATAGTTGATTCTGGTGCATCCCATCATATGATTAGTGATACTAAGTTGATCAAGGACATTCTCCCATATAGTGGCCATGTGATGATAGCAAATGGTGATAGGATTCCTATTAAAGGAATAGGAAGTCTCAAGCTGTTTGATAAAGAGTCTAAAGCTCTTTATATGCCTGATTTCACTTCAAATTTATTATCTGTCAAGAGATGTGCTACTGATTTACAATGCAATGTGATCTTTAGCCCTGATGATGTGAAGTTTCAGGATATTAAAAGCAGCAAGTTGATTGGAAAAGGAGTGACCAAGGGTGATTTGTATTTGCTTGAAGATCTTGCTCCTGTTTCCAACTTTAGCTGCTCGTTTACATCTTTTCCCACTTCTAGTTTGAGTAAAAATGCATTGTGGCATTCTAGACTAGGACACCCTCATAATAAGGCTTTTAAACTGATGTTGCCAGGTGTTTCTTTTGAGAATAATGATTGTGAAGCTTGTATTTTGGGCAAGCATTGTAAAACTGTGTTTTCAAACTCTTCTACTGTTTATGAGAACTGCTTTGATCTTATTCACTCTGATGTTTGGACCTCACCTTGCTTGTCTAGAGATAACTATAGGTATTATGTCACTTTCATTGATGAAAAATCCAAATACACCTGGCTAACACTTATTCCAACCAAAGATAGGGTTCTTGATGCATTTAAAAATTTTCAAGCTTATGTAACTAACCAATATCATGCCAAGATAAAGATTTTCAGGTCTGATAATGGAGGAGAGTACACTAGCAATGCATTCAAGCAACATCTAGCACAGCATGGGATCTTGCATCAAACGAGTTGTCCATACACACCACAGCAAAATGGAGTTGCTGAAAGGAAGAATAGACATCTCATGGAGGTAGCAAGAACAATGATGCTTCAGTCTAGAGTTCCTAAGAGGTTCTGGAGTGATGCTGTGACTACAGCTTGTTACTTGATCAACCGAACCCCTACTTTGGTGCTGAAAGGGAAAGCTCCTTTTGAGGTCTTGAACAAGTACAAGCCTTCTTTGGAGCATATGAGAGTGTTTGGTTGCCTCTGTTATGTGATGGTGCCTGGAGAGATGAGAAACAAACTTGAAGCTAGGAGTGTGAAGGCTATGTTTATTGGGTATTCCTCAAGTCAAAAGGGGTACAAGTGTTATGATTCTGACACAAGAAGAGTGTTAGTATCAAGAGAAGTCAAGTTCATAGAAGAAAGAGGTTACTATGAGGAGCAGAATCAGGAAGATTTGAAGGATCTTACCTCGGATAGAGCTGCTACATTGAGAACCATCTTGGAGGGTCTTGGAATCAATATGACCCAGGATCAGAGTATGGGATCAGCAACAAGAGAGCAAGGAGTGCCTGGTCCGAGTCAACATAGTCCCCACCTTGATCATGTGGGGGGGAATCAAACCAGAGAAAGTTCAGCAAGTGAGACCAGAGATAGCTCAAGTGGAGAGGAAAGCTCTGGCTCTCATGATCAAGGTGGTTCTCATGATCAAAGTGGGGAACCAAGTGATCAGCATGGTGGAGCTGAAGAGAGTCAGCTTGAAGAAAGTGGAGATGCACAAGAGAGTTCACCTCAGCATGGAGATCAAGTACCATTGCAAGAGCAGGAACCAGAACAAGTCTTGAGAAGGAGCACACGAGTTAAGAGAGATGCTTCCAACTGGGTAAACACAAGAGTGTACTACAATGCCCAGGCTGTGGAGCATCCCTCCCAAGCTGTGTGTTCTTTTGCTCACTTCCCGGAAGAACATTGTGCATTTCAAGTAAGCTTGGATGAGAGCTATGTACCAAGAAGCTTTGAGGAAGCTATGCTGATACAAGAATGGAGAGACTCAGTCAATGCAGAGGCTGATGCCATGATCAAGAATGACACATGGTATGAGAGTTCCTTACCTAAAGGGAAGAGAGCTGTATCAAGTAAATGGATCTTCACTATCAAGTATCTTCCAAATGGAAAGATAGACAGGCGCAAGACAAGATTGGTGGCAAGAGGATTTACTCAAACCTATGGAGAAGATTACATTGATACATTTGCTCCAGTAGCTAAGCTTCATACAATCCGAGTGGTTCTTTCATTGGCAGTGAATCTAGAGTGGGATCTATGGCAAATGGATGTAAAGAATGCTTTTCTACAAGGAGAACTTGAAGATGAAGTGTATATGTTGCCACCACCTGGTCTTGAGCATCTAGTGAAGAAAGGAAATGTGTTGAGACTGAAGAAAGCAATCTATGGTCTCAAGCAATCTCCTAGAGCTTGGTACCACAAGCTGAGCACAACCTTGAATGGTAGAGGGTTCAGGAAGTCAGAACTTGATCATACTCTCTTTACATTGGTCACCTCCTCAGGTATCATTGTAATCCTTGTGTATGTTGATGATATTATCATCACTGGTTCTGATAAAACAGGTATCAAGGAAACAAAGGAGTATCTCAAGTCTGTCTTTGACATTAAAGATTTAGGAGAGATGAAATACTTCCTTGGTATTGAGTTGTGCAGAGCCAAGGAAGGATTGTTTATCTCTCAAAGGAAATATACACTTGATCTTTTGAAAGATGCAGGTGCATATGGAGGCAAAGTGGCTAAAATGCCTATGGAGGATGGGTACAAGGTCCCACGTGAGGGGGAGATTGAAGATAGCAACCTCTTCCATGATCCAAAGCTTTATAGAAAGCTTGTTGGTAAGTTAATCTACTTGACAATCACTCGGCCTGATATATGTTTTGCTGTGAATCAGGTAAGTCAGCATATGCAAGCTCCAAAGGAGCATCACTGGCGCATGGTGGAAAGACTATTGATGTATCTGAATGGTACACAAGGTCTTGGTGTTTGGATGGGTTGCAACAAAAGTACAGAGGTGGTGGGCTATTGTGATGCTGATTGGGCAGGAGATAGAGCTGATAGAAGATCAACCACTGGCTATTGTACTTTCATTGGTGGGAACTTGGTTACTTGGAAGAGTAAGAAGCAGAAGGTGGTCTCATGTTCTAGTGCTGAAGCCGAGTACAGAGCCATGCTGAAGCTAACCAATGAGCTTGTGTGGATCAAGGGGATTCTGAAGCATCTAGAGATTGATCAAGCTACACCAATGACCATGCATTGTGATAACCAAGCAGCTATTCACATTGCATCCAACTCAGTGTTCCATGAGAGGACCAAGCACATTGAGGTTGATTGCCACAAGGTCAGGCAGATGATTGTACTTGGAGTGATCTTACCATGCTACACAAGAAGTGAAGATCAGTTAGCTGATGTGTTCACTAAGGCTGCGAGACAGAAGACAATGGAGTCCATCCATATCAGGTTGGGCCTCATTGATTTGAGCAAGAGGAGCTGATCCCCTTAGCTATGAGGTCTTCACTCTTTTTCCCTCATCAAGGTTTTGTCCCAATGGGTTTTCCTTGGTGAGGTTTTTAATGAGGAAGATCTCATGGCTTTCCAAGCTTGACTTGTTCCATATGGTCAAGCTTGAGGGGGAGTGTTGAGATGAAGTGGTAATAAGAGAAGAGAAGAAGTGTTGAGCATATTTGGAGTTGGCACTATTACAGTAACTTTTAGTTACCACAGTAAATAAGAAGTTACTGTAATAGTGAAAGGTGAGAAGAAGTTACCCGGGCAAGTGAGAAGAGATGGCAAGAGCTTTGGACTAAAGGAGAGGCTTTGAATAGTGATCAGACCGTTGAGTCTTGTGTGGAGGAAGAGAGGCGCGCATACAGCTTTGGACAGGCTGTAAAGGTCCAAAGCATGTGAGCTCTCTCAGCCATACAATTCAAACCATCCAGCCTTGCCATGTTGACTCCACATGCTTAGCATAGTATTATGTCTAGGTTCATTTGCGCAAACCCTTGTTTACTCTCTTACTATATATTTGTAATCTCAGTTCATTAATAAACTAAGCAAGTTAGTCTCATTTCTCTCTAGACTCATTTACTATGCACTATTAAATCTGAGAACTCTTCTTGATACTTTAGTCTCTTAATCTCTTTTCAACCTTCTTTAATCTTCATTAACACTCAAATTACACAAAAAATAGGTACTGTGATCTTGTCTCCTTGAACTTGTTTGGCTTTAGGTGAGGATGCAGGATCCAGCACTTGTCTTTTAGATG